>NC_066329.1:13817633-13974229 GCF_022539315.1 Serinus canaria
CAAGTCCAGTTCCTTCCTCCTGCCTCAGTTTAATTTTAAATCTCTGCTTTTGCACTCTGCCTGGGCAGTCCAGATCCAGCCTTCCTCCTTCCATCCACGCAGCTTCAATCCATCTCATATACTTCTGCCTAGAGAACTTTGACAACTCTCTTATAAGTCTCTTCAACTACAGGAATCCCTACTGATGCCAAATGGATTATTTGGACATGCCATTTATCCCTCCAAGACTAGCCAAATATTTTTTTATTATTATTTTAGCAGTTTTCTTTTTTTTCCCAGGGCACAGGCTCTAGTGTCCTAGCAGGGCATTCCCACCATGCATTGCTCCATATTCTAGCAAAATATCTCCATCCCATTCCTGGGCTGCACAATTTGCTTTTAACAATCACTGCAAGCAACTTGACCAGGACAGAAACAGCAGGAAAAAATCCTCTTAAGGAAGGCAAAACAGTGATTGTTTTCCAGAAGTGCTTAAAGAATTGCTCTCACACCTTTATGAAAAAGGGTAGCAGGCCTCATTTCCAGTGGGATGTCTCTGTCTCTGACTGGTCCTATTCCTTGTGCCAAACCTTAGAAGATGAAAAATTAATGCCTGTGTCTGCAAGAGCCACAGTCAGGGGTATAAAACCCAAATTACTCATTAGGTGAAAGGGAGCAGAGAACAAATGTTCTGTACTGCAGTACATCCTCTTTGTTCCTTCATGAATACCTTAAGGTAAACAGAGACCAGAACCAGTGTTGGGGTTTGTGCTTGCAGTATAAAACAAACCCAGCAGAACTGCTCTTGCTTTTTTAGGGGAAAGATCAACCACATGTACAAAGTGTCTGAAACTGCTGGAGCTGTAAGACTGGGGCTGATGCCCAGTTCATAAAGCTCACAGATGGACTGGACCACTAATGACTGAAAAATCACCTTATGTCCAAAACAAAAGAGTAGTTCTCTCTTTATATGCATAAGAGCACAACAGTATAAATTTCATACACCCAGAGAGAGATGTCATCCACACATCCATTGCATAACCATATCAAAGCCCAGCAGAGCCAGCCACACCCATAGTGATGAAGAGAACAGCCCAGTAAAGGTGGTGAGCTGAATTAGACAGATCTGTATTCCTGCACTGAATGGAAGCTGACACGCTAAAAATGAAAAGGGAATTCAGGTGCTATGGTCCATTTGTTCCTCCATGCTTCTGAGACTGCAAACTAGCTGGCTGTGTGCAGCATCCACCCACCTGGTCATAGACCACAAACAAATAGGAGCCAGCACAGCCCTAACTGAGGAGCAGACCAGAAGCTGGAAGATTAACCGCTCCAGCTTGTTACTGGCTGTGTAAATGACCCACTCCTCCAAATCATTGCTTAAGAGGCATTTTAAGGACCTTCAGGATAATTGCTATATTTGGTTCCAGAATCAACACAGCCTGTTGCTAATGAAATATTTGTATTAGGAGTTAGATCTTGTATACTTCAGACTGCTGCAAAAGAAAATAAGTTGTAATGCACCTAAGGACTACGAGGAAAAACAGTTCTGTGGCCATTTGTTGAGCTTCTGACCATGAAACCCCAGCAATGATGTTACAAGCTTTACGTTGGGTAAATTACCCAAAGAGAAGAGCATCATGAAGTTATGTTTTCTCTTTCTTCTCCCTAAATCCAAATGGAATCCTAAAAATAGCAAAAGATGTTTCAGGAAATTTTTTTGAAGATGTCAACTGCAGCCCTGTTAAAGGGAACATCTCACTCTGGCCAAGGACAGTTAATTCTAAGGCCACATCTGAAAATCAGGAAGAGCTGGAACAAAAGCAACCATAATTATATTAAAAGTGCCTCATTAATGTAGAGTTAAGCATCAGAATGTTGTAAGGAGGCGAGGGTGCAAGAATTAATAGTTTTATTGTAAAAATAAATTGCTCTGTTGTCCTTCTTTTTCTATCTAAAGCTTCCACTCATAATTGAGGCAGCTAAATGTAGCCTTTGTTAGATGAAAATGTGGCCAGGCTGTTAGCACTCTTTTATCTGATGGCTTAATGCAGTACAGCTTGCATTATAAAAATGAACACTGCAAAAGAATATTAAGTTGAAAGAATTTACTAGGATCATAGTGCTTTTTTAGGTAAGTACTTTTTAAAGGAGTTCAATCAGTGCTACTGTTTCTTTTGGTTTTTCTAGAATCCACCTATTTATATATTACATGTAAAATCACAATAATGGGATTTTCATGTACAGAGCATATTAAATTTATCACTGGTACACAATGAAATTGATCCATTGTGCTGCAACATGTGACTGATTTTCTAATGACTGGCATAAGAGAAAAGGAAAGAATTTCCTCCTCAACAATCTTTTTTATGTGTTGTAGACACATTTATGGTATGTTACTGTAAAGGAGTCTACACCTTCCTAAAGGTGAAAAATATAAGTATTGTACATGATATAGGGTCAGTTATTTTTCTGCACTGATACACATACAAGGGGGAAATATTTGCAGAGTGGTTTGGAGGACTGGAGAAGGGATTGGTCCTTCCTGACACACAAAATCTGTTTCTTCTACCAGGTGGGGTCCAAGAAACATTTTTGGGTAACCCTCCCTTTTTTCCTTGCCATGCCACAAGTTTTTCCTTGCTCTTCTAAGCAGAGGAAATGAAACAAGGCTCCTCTTTAAGACAACCCACCTAACAACTGGTGTGAGCTGTATCCTCCCATTCAGTGTCCTGCCACTTGTAAATTGTAAATCAAACATTTTCTATCACAGTCACCCACTGCAGAATCTGAAAGACCAAGCTGTGATTTAGACACTGAACCTGACAAACTTCCAGAATGGTCAGACAGAACTACACCATGGAGCGGGGACGGCACAGTCTCTGCACATTTCAGGACTGAAAGTGTTTATTCCACCAGGAAAGAATGCCAGGTAAGGGGTTCCTCACATCAGTGTTGGAAATAAGGAACAGATCCTTATGGAATCCAGTTGCTACTCCAAAGTTATAAGAAACCTGTTGGTGACTTGAGACTTTTTCTCCTGAGCTGTGTTCTGGTGCTCTAAGCTTTGAGCTGCTTTCTCTCTGCCCGACACCTGCAGGTAAATCCTTTCATCAACACAAGATCACAATGACCCCTTCACTTTCAATTTCCTACATACCTTTACACATTCCTAACTTTCTTGTTCAGCTCAGCTTTCTTCTGTTTCATCTTCACCACCAGAGAAAGCGGAAGATAGAAATCACAGAGAGGTGGAGGAACAGAAGCGTGGTGTCAGTTTTCAGGAGTTTAGTCCAGCCAGATACCAAACACCCAGGAGCTGCTCCACGTCTTGCAGAGACACAGCTTTGAGTCCTTTGGCCCTGCCCATGCCCTGTTATTTTTGGACTTGTTCCTGCCTGGCTGCTGCAGTGTCATAACAATGCAGTCTCTAAAGGCTCTCTCTCTTCAATCACTGCCCTGACACTCACAAGGAAAGAAGAATTTTTAATCATCTTTTGATTCTGAGCTGTCTTTTTCATTGTTAATAATGTTGCCTATTTCTGTGTGACTAGGGGAAAGAAATTATATACATGCATATATACCAACAGGAATGTGGAAAACTGCCATACAAGTCACATTTCTTATTTGTCCCTGACAAGAATATTAACTGGCTAATTTTCAGCTGTATCAAAACTCTAAATTAAAACTGCCATGAGTTCATTGATTTTCAAGGCAATTTTTTTTCCCCAGAGACTTGGTTTTCCTTCAACAAACCATGAAGATTCATGTATTACACAAACAAATGTAATGATTGATATCTTCCTATTGTCACCTTGCAGTTGGAGGTCTGTAGTTTACTCCTTCCCATTTGAATAATGATTAACACAATTATTAGATTTTTACATAAAGCCGTGGTCTTCCCAAAGGAACTGCAGATATTCTGTTGAATACAAGCTATTCAATTCTCCTTTAGACAAAGGGCAGAGTTTGCAATTAGCTGTAATAGACCAGCTGGTTTGTTGGACAGTTTAGAAGAGCATCTAGTTATTCAAGTTCTTCATAATATCCTTTCTCCAGACAAATTCTTGGGTACAAAAGGCTAATTTTCCCCACTTCATCATCTGATCTATTAAAAGATTTTATAACTGCATACCGCATTTTTTTTCCTATATTCTTAAATAAACAAAATGTCTAGTGCCCTCACTTAATAAAAGCATAACCTGAAAATCAGACTCTAGACTCTTCATAGAAGATTTTCTGCATATTTACTTCATGTGATTGCTCAGTCTTTAAAAATACTCTTAAAAAATGCATGATGATGCAGGGAATTTTAGAGAAAGTATCAACAGCACCAAGCCAGATTGCAGCAGGGCAATGTGACCAAACATTGTCACATTGCCCTCCCTGCACAGTTCACAACAGAGGGAGGTTTTAGATGGGTCTGTGAAGAGCTCTGGAAATCCAGGATTTCAGAGAGATTATGAAAATCCTCCCAAGACAGATTTTAGGGGATAAGGGCAGACACCACCTCCCCAAAGTCTCATCATTTGCAGTGATGTAATCTTTATGGAGGATTTGGAACTGTCTTGTTTGACATCATCTGTCTTGTTTGACAGACAGGGTGAATGTTGGACACCTAAGAAACAGAAATCAATACAACCTTAGTGGGAAAGTTTCAATTGTTGTCCTTTTCCAGCACAACACCAAAAATCAGAGGAAAACATAAGAACAAAATTTAGCAAAGCTACTAAGCTCATCTGAATTTGTACTGCACTAATAACAGTTTCCTAGCTTACTTTCAAGTTATAAGGAGTTACCTTGAACATTTGGTCAAATGAGTACTTTGGAGGAGAACTTTGGTGGGAATTAATTAATCTGAGTCTTGCTCCTGGGTAGCTATTAATTACTTATGGTAATTAGAAAGGAAAGCTTGAGTGGCTGCTGCAGTTGCCCTGTGATGGCTCAAAACATGCCTAACTACATCATTCCAGGGTTAGTAACTGTTTCTCTCTTTCCCAGCCTCATGGAATCACAGCAAAAGAAGCCAGAGCTGAAGGACAGGGTACCATAGGGGCAAGAAGACAAAAAATTGCAAAGTCTGATCTTGAAAACACCTCCTTGCCTTTGGTAATTGATTTCCAATAGACTAACAACATCCTTCTTCCTCATGCAGAAGTAATTAGCATTTGTTTTCATGATGAGGTTAGAGCAGCACAACATTCCTTCTGTCATTCCAGTACTAACACTGCTTTTTGAAAGATCTAAGGCAGCTGAATGCAGAAAAAGCCTCAAGAGAAGTGAAAGTGGCTACACTGACTCATTCCAGGGTCCACAGGCAAAGAGAATCAAATGTCTGAGACGTGCACAGTTCTCTGTGTCAGGTGGGAAGTTCTCCTGCATATGCAGTTGTCCAAAATCTCCTTCTCTTGCCTTGGGGTGCTTTATATTGTTCTGGCACAGCATCCACAGTAAAAACAAGAGCTGCAACATGAAAATAAACCTTCTGATCAAGTGACACCGCAGTGCAGTCCCCAGCTGGCTGCCTTCCCACTTGCACACCTTGGTGACATCCCCAAAGCTGGCCAGGAGGTCAGGGGAAGAGGGCCAAGTCACCATCCAGAATTCCTGATGTGCTCCCTCTAGACCATGACAGTCTGACCCTTTGTGCACACTTGGTGCCCAAGGCAAAGGGTGAACTCTGCCCTCCCCTTCAGTCTCCTACTTTCTACCCATTGCTGAGGTCAGCAGAGATACCCCCTTACAGAGAAGACACTAAAACAGAGACTTGCCAGTAAAATGGAGCATTTTTAGCTGAAGACTTAGAGAGCAAAACACAGAAGATCAGTAGACTGCTAACTCGGTGCATTAAAGAGAGACTTACAGATATATTTTAACATTATGCCTCTTACCTCCCCAAAATGGGAAATCCCATTAGCAGCATAATTAGCCCTCCTTTAAGTAGCTAATTACACCTAACTCAGCCATAATATCTAATTACTGCTTTATTCACTCTGAGTGGTTTATAACATGAGAAATTACTGGGATGAAATTAGATCAAAGGGTAACATAAAAGTATTTGCCTTTCAAACTGCTTTTGAAGGCAGAGGTAGAGCTGGAAGGGGGCTGAGGTGGTGGAAGAGAAACTGCAGCTTGAAGGTAAAGCTACATTTCCATGGTGGTCAACATCTATTCCCTTCAGAGCCTTTCTTCATCCGTGTCCATGTGGAGATGTGTGCTCTGCACCACAAAAGGAGCAGGCCAGACCAAAGTGTGAGGGCATTTGTTACTTCATCGTGTGCCAAGAGATGGATGTAATTATTCTCACTGCCTTTGGAAGATCGTGGGAGGAAACCCAAAGCAAAAGCTGCAGGAGAATTGTAGGGAGCTACACTAAGACAAACCTGCAACTTCTAAGGGCCTCTGTGGTGTTACCATAATAAAAATATATTATTTAAAATCTCTGTCTAATGGATGAGAAACAATATTACCTCATTATCTCTCAGCAAAATAATGTGGGGTTTTTTGTTATCATTTAAAATTTTCCCTATAAATTAAAAATGCAACTAACACTCCCAGTCTGGGAACTGATGCTGAGATAAGGATGGAAATGCTGTTATGCCAGGAGAGGAGTGGGGTGGAGGGGCTTTACAAGATGTTAGTCCAAAAGTCTGAGAAGCGCTAAAATGATAGGAGAAAAAAGCATTCCTGAGAATGCTCTGCCTCCTTTCTCACATTCTTTTCATTTTCAATCATAAACAGCAAAAGTTTTCCTTTACCAAAGTTGCATGAAAGGCATGTCAGTAGCAAGGAAGTATTTCAGAGTGGGATGCAACATTCATTCACGTCACTAAATTCTATGAGAATTCTGTGGTCAAGTCAAGACTGATAACATTATGAAGGCAGTCGCTTCTGCAGACAGTATCTCTTTTGCTCGTGATTTAAAACAGGGAGGCATTGCACAATAGTTTAAGAACATTTTGCCCCTCTCACTTCTGTCACAGCACACAATAATCCTTCCCCTTCATGGCTCTGTCCTTTCAGAGATGCAGCAGTACAAGCACAGTTCAATGACAGGCAGGCAACAGGTGAGTTGAACTTCATGCATGACAGAGTCAAATTAGCAGAGACAAGTCATAAATCATGCAGATAGTTTGTCATCCATTTCCTATAGGCTGTACAGCTAATTATGGATTCTGCAATTACTGTGGCATATGCTAACCCAGCATCCCACCCCTCACGAGTGTTATGCTCCATTACAGAAAGGTAAGGATGGTTTGTGGTTCTGAACCACATAAACTAATAGCTGAAAACTGGCGTGATTCAGGTCCCCTTCCACAGTCTCTTGCTTGTATTTGTTAAAAACAGGCATCCTGCTTCCTGAGAAAGACTAAACTCCTTTAAAAGCTAGCCTCATCTTATGGCTAGTTATTAACATTACCAATACGATTCAAATACAGCGATTGAAGAAAAATGTTTCTCTTTTGTGTGTTCATGGTTTCTGGGAACTCTGCACATTACTAATACACAAACAAGGAGAAAGTACAAACCCCAGGAAGCTGATGGACAAGATGGACATTTTACTGGGAAGCTTCTGAATGCAGGACTGAAAGGGGCAAAGACAACATCAAAAAGGGGAAATTTTTTTCTCAAGTGCCTTCCAGGATAAAACCATTGAACTGATCCAAGTCAATTTTATCTCAGCCTCTGAGAGAGGCCAAGGTGAGGAGATGGACATGTGTTTCTCATCTGACCTTCTCAACAAAGAAAAAGCTGAGTGTATTAAACAACCATACAAAACATCCCTTATTCCTTTTGCAGTGCTTCCCATGTCTCTCAGTTTTTCTGTGAAAGCAGATTAGCTGCTCTCTCACAAATCATTATCTCTCCTGTGCTCTGACCTATTCTTTGATGTGACTTGCAATAAACATCTCGTTGTACTCGAGCACAGACTTTTGCAGGCAGGGGAAAGGAACCACACACCATTGCTGCCTAATGTCCAAAACAAGGTCAAAACATTCAAACTTTTCATATTTTCATGATTCTGTCATATTTTCTGCCTTTTCCTAGATGCGACCACCAAATCCTCCTTGGATCAATTATGACTATGGCATTAATTTCTTACACTTTGGCATAAAGCTAAACCCACAGATATTTTGCCAAGCAATGCACACACCACTGTAACACTAACACTTCAGCACACTCTTTCTATTAAATTTTAACAGAAAGATCTCATTGCATATGCAAACATCTTTTGTGTGTGTGAGAGAGGTGGGACAAGGAATACCAAAAGATATACATATTTTTGCCTAATTGTTTACTCTTAGTTCTGCCTGCACAATTTTCCCACAGCTGCATGGATAGATGCCATTTCCTTCATGTCACAGAACAAACAGGTGGGTTGCTGCCAAGCTTTATTTATTAGCTGAAACACAGATATTTGATAATTGTCACAAGAGAAAGAAAATGGGACTTCTGAAG
The DNA here is from genome assembly GCF_022539315.1 of Serinus canaria. Classification (NCBI taxonomy): domain Eukaryota; kingdom Metazoa; phylum Chordata; class Aves; order Passeriformes; family Fringillidae; genus Serinus; species Serinus canaria. The sequence goes on from NC_066329.1 coordinate 13,826,073, forward strand.
AAGCCCAAGGGAATTGATGTCCATCATCCAGTGAATTTCAAATGGAGTTGGGCTTCTAATCCTTTAGTACTTTAAGAAAAAAAGAAAAGCTAAAGGGAACATTTCAATAACTGGATTAAGCACATGAAGAAAACTTGCCATCACTTGAATTTATGCAGTCAATGACTGGCACAGAGTGCTGTGGTTGAACAAATGAATGCAAACAAAAGAGGAACTAATTTAAACAGAGCAGTCACAAGATTCTGCATTATTTAGGTTCTGCTCATTTTTATTATGGGAATTACTGAAATACAAAATAGTTTTTACCCTTTGGGAGTTCATGGGAGTGTTTTTCTAGTTCACATATTATGAAGGACACTAACAGTCTGTGCATAATTTATCTCAAACAGATGAGTCATTAGACAACATAGAAGCAGCAACAAGTCAGATAGGAACGTCTCTGCCACCCCATGTACTAGCTGGCACTCCTCCAGGTGCTGCTGTCCCTAGGAAAGTGACAATGCAGCGAGCTCCAGGCCCCTTCAGCACACACAGACCTCTCTTCACGGGCTTTGAAGAGAGCTCTGTCTGTAACAAATTGCCACAGCACTGATTGAAGGGCAAATCCTCACTGCTCTACACTCGGTGCAAATCCACACCCAAGCAGGGATGCAGCTCCTGGTATTGCACAGGAAAGCCTCTCAGGAGGAGGAAGCCATTGCTTCTCTTTTTAGATCGTATATATGAGACCTTTAGGACACAAAGGCACAGCCAGCTTTTGCTGTGCCCACGCCAAATGTCCCACAATGTAATCTGAACTGATATTTAAACCTCTCATCTTGGTTATAATGCAAGCAGCAACCCATTGTGATCCCTCCCACTAGAAGAAACCTTCTTGGGTGTGATGCTGACAACCAGCTCTGCTTCCTGCAGTGCCAGAGGGTCAGAGCTTTCTCTCTCTTTTCTTGCAGAAATCAGCACCAAAAAGTTACTTAGACACTCTAGCCAAGGACCATGTCCAAGTTAGGGAGAGTTACACTCTGTGTGATCTTAAACAAATCACCTCATGCTCTCACACCTCTGTGCCTCAGTTTCCAAATATAATATTGAGATAAAACCCATTCCAGTTGATAGGAACTTGGTACAAATTAACCTTTCCAAAATACAGCAAAAGCTTCTAATATACCGTTGGTTTCTTTAGAAATACAACTTAATCAAAACCTTGGTCATGGGCACATCCCAGGATTCTGCAGGATAATTTCATTCCACAAAATATTTCTTCAGTGCATGTAAGAAAGAAGCACAGCAGACATGTGGACAGAGAATCACCAGAGAGGAAAAAATTAGCCATTGCAACATACAGCCCCATGTGAAGAGCAATCAGCAGTTTGGGGGCCCTTTTATGGTCTCCTCATTGACAGGAGAAGATGCAAAATGTTCCAGAAACTTGAGAGGCAGCAGCAGCCTGTTCATGATTCATTTGGCTGGCATAAGATAAGCACAGTGGCAGATGGCCTGACCTTTCTTCACAGAAAGCTGACAGCATTGCCTCTTCACTTGAAACAATTCCCTGGAAAGGCAGAAGGGATGGTGCATCTTTACCTGGATACTGTTCTTATCAAGGAGCTGCACCTTTTACTCGAATAAGGATTTCAAAAGCAAAGGACACACTACCCTGGTACTGAGAGCTCAGAGGGTGTCTGCATTCCCTCTTTCCCCCATTAATAAAAGCTTTAGTTAATAACTAAGCCTGTCTGTTGTTTCAAGGGCAAGGCAGCAGGCATATTTTCAGGTGTATAAACAGTGACAAATTTTGGAAAGCTCCTATGAATAAACATTTTCAGCCTTTTCCACATTCTCATTTTTAGATTTTCCTGGTATCCTTTCTGGCTTTCTTTTGGAGATGAAAGCCTTTACTAGAAAACAAGAGACCACAGTGACTTTCAACAGCAAAATTACCAACAAACCCAAACAGAGTTTCCGAGACAGCATAGAAGTCATTACTTTTTTTTTGTTTCCAGAAGGTATCAGCAATCCAGTGTCAGATTTTGAACCATAGAACGTAACCATAGTAAAAAGGCTGTAAGCAAAGAACACTTCTACACTGGCAGTTAAAAGCACAGAAAAACTGACTATTAAATCAGTAAGAAAGGTTTTAACTATCATGTTTTAGATAACATCTAGACAATTTTTTGCATGTTTTCATAGACTTACAATGACCTGCATGTTCCCCTCTGCAATACATCCAGGCCCCAGCCACAGGTGAGTGTGGAGTGCCTCTGTTATTCCTAAGAGGCAGGAATTTGATCTCACCCTTCTTGTGTTGCTAATAACTCCTCCCTAAACAAACCCTAAACTCCACCCCTGTGATACCCCACGACTCTGACTTTGCCCTGCCTTTTGTCTCTGTCCTGCCCCTCTTCCCTGGGGGCAATAAATGGATTCTGGAGCTTTCTGAAATGAGGACCCATCTCGTTTGTTCCCCTGCCCAGCAGCTGCACCCTCCCTGGACACAATGGACCCAACTGCAACGATGGCTCCAACAGCAACCCCACTGCAGCAAGAACTCCTGCATTCTCAAGGTACCCTCACCACATGTTGACAGCCAAATGAGAACAGGAACACAAGAACTCCTTCCTGTGTCAGACCTTATTTATCCTGCCTCTCAAGTCACACTGCTCCCCAAAACTCAGGTTTAAAAGGTGATGAGGCTTTCTGGCCCCAGGCAGATCTAAGCTCTCATGGAAGAGCAGACACATTTGGTAGCCCTCTGGATGCACAGAGGACTTGTCAGGTATGTTTTCAGGATGACACAGCATTTGTCAAAGTCAGAAGGTTACCAAAGACTGATCTTTTCACTGCATTTTGGAATACTTGTCTTGGTATTTGAACAAACTGTTGGCAAAAAAACCCAGGTGGGATACTGAGTTATTCATTCCTGAAATCTGCTGTGTATCTGTGACATGTGGTTCCTCAGACATTTTTATCCTACCAATGCAGTGTCAAGCCCCCTCCAACCATCAAATGGAAAAGAACTGCTCACAGCTTCTGCTTCTAGTGTGTTTGATATAAGAAAGCAGAAGAGAGCTGCTGTTCCTGGTACTTTTGCAGAGATTTGTACATGGCTGTTGCAGTGAAATTTTGGATTTGGAACTGATTTATGGTCAGGTAGGTATTTCACAGATGAGTTAAAACCAGATAGTTTGGCATTGGGAGATGACAGAGATAATCCTCTTTGTCCAACCTTAGTTAAACCATCCTGTACAAATCCATTATGGCAGTGCCTTGAGGTGTAGGACTACACACCAGTTATCCCCAGGAGCCTCTTTCACACACAGACACTTTTACTGACAGGCAATCTTTGTTTTATTGCTGAGAATTTGGTCCTTCCTCCTACATCATAGGTAAATTCTAGTTTGAAAACAAAATTCACTTTCCTTGTCGGCTTTTCAGTAGCAGTTCTTACAGGATTTTCATGAGGTTCAGTCTACAGTGCTGACAGGAGGGAAGAGGTAGTGCTATTCCCATTTCACAAACAGGAAATGACAGCACAGAGGAATTGATGAATGGAAGAAAATCACGTAAGATACAGGGGGGTTTCAGTATGTGATTATTCACACAGGACTAAACTATACACAAAGGCTATCACATTGAAGTTCCTGCAATTTAGAGAGGTGTGCTTCAAATGACTTCCCATTAAATGTTTCAAAACTGCAAGTTTCTGACAGAAAACAGTGTCTGGTTTTCCACAGGAAATGAAACATGTACAGTTGTGCCATCTGCCTATTCACCTGCTGTTAATATTCCTTCCACCTCAATTCTAAGCCTGTTGGCTGGTTTCAAACAAAATTGGTGAAGGAAAAGTCTTCTAAGTGAGTGCTTCTAGGTCTATCAAAACCTGGCAGCTAACAGAGTAAGACCCAAACAACAGCCTCCATTGAGGGAAAGGAGACCACTTCTGCCCCATCCCTGTCCTGCCAGCCCGTGCCAGACCCCTGTTCTGCACACACAGCTTCCAGCTGGCTGCTTCTCAGGGATGTAGGGCACAAATGTGTGGAGTTAATATCCACGTTTCCCCTTGGGAAGTTGTGTTCTCATCTGGTGATACAAAACAGAGAAGCAAAACAGAGTAAAATCATCTCCAAGATATGCAATAATGAGCCCTTACCATGCAATGAAAGAGGTACCATTTTCATCAGCTTAGAGGCATTTATGGCATAATAAATGTACTTTTAGAAAAAATATAACTGTAAGTAGGGCAAGAATTGGCTGCTTTTAGCATAAAGCATTCCTAGACAGGGTGATCCAAGTGTTTGTGGCACAGAACATTAAAGAAAGACATATCCAAAAATAAATGCTAATGGTGTAGCAGTAAATTCACACTCTCTTACCTACAGACAGCTTCGCAGCTCTCCAGCAACTGCACAAAAGTGGAACATACAGAGGAGCCAAGAAGATGCCAGCCACAAAATCAGTCACTTGCTGATTACTGCTGCTAGAAACCTGCCCCCACTGCAATCCATTTGGCATTCCCCTCCCTGGAGCTGCAAATTTAAGGAGAAATCCCAGGCTGGTGTGTCTTACACCTCTGCCTCCTTCTTTCCCAGCACCACACACTGGGACTCAAGGGACTGAGCCCAGTGCTTGGTTCAGCAGATGCCAAATTACTGTGTGAGAGTGCACCGTACCCCAGAGGGACAGGAGCTCCCTGGGCCTGAGCTTCTCATTTGGTGAAGTTGATAAATGTTATGCTTTTGATTACATTTATGCAAAAGTGAGCACAGAGGAGGAAAATCTGGGCAAGTGAATGCAAAGAAAGCAGTTGGAAAAATCTCGAATTGCAAAAAGCAAAGACACTTCAGAAGGATGGGTTTTGCTTTTCAACAGCTTCCTCAGGTGACGCCTGCTTTCGGCTGTGCAGCTCTGCAGAATGCTGCCAGGTCTGTGAATTCATCGGTGTGCCCTAGATAAAGAGAGGTGTCTTCAAGAGCTGCACACTTCACCCAGGGCTGTGAGAGCAAATTACAGCACAGTATCAACCCAAATGCCCCATCACAACCCCCTGCTTATTTCCTGTACAGCAACACCGAGTCCTCTGGGACAGACACTTCATCTGCAATGCCCTTAGTGACACAGATTTAATCTCAAGTGCAACGTATAGGACTAAATTAAGGACTAAATTTACAGTAATACATCTGTGACTTTTCTGTAGTTTTCCCATGTTAATGTTAGGCTTAGCACAACGATAAAGGATCAAGGAAAAAAAAAAGATAAAAGAGAAATATAAGAAATTGTATAAGAAATTGTGGAGAGAATGAAAGCAATTAATTACTCTATGTATAGTATATAAGCTGTAGCAACAGGTACTTCAAAATGAACAGCACAGAGCTAAATTTTAATGAAAGAATGTTCCTTCTGTTTCATACATCAAGGCTCTTTAATGTTAAATTTTATGTCTCATTCATGACACAATCTGATCTTCACCACTTTCCAGCTCTCTTCAGCAGTCCTAAATGTGGATTTGGATAGCCTGCATAGGCCCTAGGAATATCCAGTCCTAGGCTCTAAGGGAGCTGCTCCCTCAGGCCTGCTCTCAGACCTTTTTCCAAGGACTTTTAAAAGTTTTCTGGAGGTCTGAGGACAGGGACATGGGCTGCAGAGGCCAGACTGGCAAACTGCAGAGATTTAATTTTATTGTCCTTTGCCCATAGGCTGATGAAACACACCAAAATTGGAAAATCTCTGTTCAAGTCAGTGGACCAACATTCAGAGAGCTGCCATCCAACTGCAATCCAATTTTTCATGCCTTCAGTAGTCAGCCTCCTGGGGAGGAGGATTTGACCCTTTCACTGCGGGAAGAATGCTATGATCACTTTGAAAGTAAAAAGAACTTGTCCTTTAGGTTACATAACCCATGTCCTGCTGTCTTACATAACTATGGGGTGCTAAATAATACGTAATTGAATGAAAGCTGCTGCTCTGGGCTCGAAAATTAGCTGAAATAATTAATATCACCAGTCATTATATTGATTTATATTGTCAGTATTCCAGACAGAGCCAACCAGTGTAGGTGATTATCCTTGGGAATCAATGTATTCCACTGCTGTGCACAAACAAAGGGAAAAGTCAAAGAATATAATTTGTAACATTTGCAGCTGAAAAAAAGGAGATGCCAAATGCATTGTGTGTACTGCACAAGGAAAAGTCATGCTGAAAAATGAATGGAGAAAGAAAGAGGAGCAGACATGAAGGATTGCTTAGCACACAGCCCAAAGTATAATGGGATACCAACAACTTGAATATATTGTTATTTGCACGCCCTTTTAGTTTGCCTCTCTGGTATTACTCACAGTTCAAAGGTGGAGTTTCTGCTGTGTATGACTGTGTAAATACATATAAAAACACATATGTACACACGTAGAAGAACTTTACCAGAATGGATATAGATTGGGTGTCAGAGGACTTCAAAGTATGAAGGGATACAACTTCTATCTGTATGTAACTTTATCATGGTAACAATACTGCCAGCTAAGAATAAAGTAACTATTTGCATTATTATCCTCTGTAATGGAAACTGTTATTTTTTACCTGCAAATACAGGGCTGGCTTTTGCTTAAGTGGCAGGACGAATGCTAAACCAGAGCTACTGAATAATTCATAAATGTTACATAATGCAGTGGCTCATTCTGGGATTCATGTTTGAAGAATGACTTCTGCTGGTTAGATGCTGTTTAGATTCTGGATTAGTGACTCCTTGGCGTGACCTGCCTGCAATGAGATAATGATGAAAGGCTTGGTTTGCTGTCTGGGGTTTTTTTCACCATTAAAATTTTATTGAGTTTTCACTACACAGACATATCTACAGAAAACTGAAAAAAGCATATACGCAAATTCAGCAAGCGTGTTCCACCCCCTGAGTTGACTGCAGAGCCAACAACTGCCTGGAGTAAACCAGGGGCCTGTTCCCACCACCCTGTGCAAAACACAGCACAGCAGGGAGAACACCACGCTTGGCATTAGGAAATCTGGGTCCATCCCAAGCTCTGCCAGCTGCCTAGGACATGACAAAAACAAGGATGTGATTTCCCTCTGTGGCCTGGAGTGGGGAAGAGGAAAGGCAGGAAGACTTTAACGTTGACAGGACAGGACTGAGCGTTGGTGGTGTTACAACTCGACCATATACTCGTCTGATGTCCTTTCCAAGATAGATGAAGCCATTGGTGATGTTTCAACTAGACACATTCTCGTCTGATGTCCTTTCCAAGATAGATGAAGCTGTTGGTGGTGTTACAACTAGACACATTCTCATCTGATGTCCTCTCCAAGGCAGCTGAAGCCATTGGTGATGTTACAACTAGACACATTCTCGTCTGATGTCCTCTCCAAGGCAGCTGAAGCAAAGATACTTGGCATTTACCAAGGGCTCTTCAGCTGCACAGTTCCAGCATTATGAGAGAGCTTTATTCACAAATATAAAAGGAGCTGGAATCAAGGGGTTTAGGGAAACGTAGTATAGTAGTTTTGGAGACAAAATAGTTTCTTATGTCCCAGAGAAAGAAACCCAGAATCATAACTGATGTGGGCTGAAGGGCTGTACACTTCTTCATCCAAGTTAATCCATGCTGAGCTGCTGTTCTCAGTTTTAGTGCCTCTCCTTCCATTTCATCTGCTATTGAACACAATATAAATCTAAAGATATAAACAATGAAACAGTTCAATTTTTTTTTTATGGACCGTATCTATCAATGGGATATAGCAAGAGCACTACACAGAACTCTGCTTTCCATGCAGGTGAAGGTGCAGCTCAGCATCCTGGCTCTAATTCAATACGGGCTCATGAACTCTCACTCACCTTTTCCCATGCCCACAGAACAGCATTTCCTATCTCTCTTCCACACCCACTGTTTAAGGGGTCAGTGTTGGAGTGACTGGTTTTCTCATTTGAAGCAACTACACATTGCAGGAGGAGTAATTTCTTTCTAACCTCCTTGATGACCATGAAAAATGTATATAATTCTTAGAGCTCCTGCATTTCTCTGATTCAAAAGAATTAGAAAAGAGATAGACACAGCACGAAACTAATTTACACATACCTCACACTTCTGGGAATGCATTTATTACCATTGCTGGCTTTAATAAATTCTGCCTCCTTGTAGTTCTTACTTTCCAAGCCAACTTGATAAAAGCCAGTGTCAAAAGGAAGACTAACAACTCACTGCCTGTGTCACTCCAACTGCTCCTAAAAATGAGGATAAATGAGAATTATTAGATTAAATTTAAAATTTATTTGCTACTCAGAGATTTAGTAAAAACCTCTGTTCCTCTGAGGGCTATCCCAGTCTGGTTCTGCAGTGACCACCTGCCTGCAACCCTGCAGCAGGTATCTTGTGATTGTAATCATCCCCTCTGGCAGACACTGCTGGACATTTCAGGAAAACCTTCAATTTTGCATGTTTAAAGCTATCCAGAGGCAGAGTAGTCGCAAAATAACTACTGATTATTTCACTCTCTTTCAGTGACAAATACCCAGGGTAAGAGAACATTAAAAGTATTTTGAAGAGAGATATTTTGTCCTACAGATTCCCATGGAGAGAAGGGGGTGGACAGACAGGGCCACTTTCAGCAAGGTGGTGAGTGCTGAACACCAGCATTTGTGTGAGGTCCTGTCCCGTCAGCTCCAGTGTGGAAGGTGGGAAGGCCCTGAGCACAGAACGGCTCCCGCTGGAAGGGACCAGCACCCCCAGGGCCTGCCCTGCAGAGCTGCTCTCCAGCAGCCCATCCCTGGCCTGTGCTGGTGCCTGGGGCTGTTCCTCCCCAGACGCAGGGCTGGGCATCTGCCTTGGTAGAATTCCAGACTCCTCCTCTCTGCCCATCGCTCTGACCTGCTGAGATCCAGCACTCAGGGTATTGGCCACTCCTCCCACTTCTGTCCAAAAGCTCCTTATTGTGGGCTTGTGCACCATGACCACCACTCCCAGCTGACAGTAAAAAGGAGGGATTCAGAGAGACAAGGAAGAATAATTTTCACATATGACTTTTAAAAGGAACTGCTTCTCAACAACAGAAGCTTTCTACGTCACATTGTCAGGAGAGAGGTTCTGCCTTTTTACCAAAGGCTTTTTTATTGCTCAAACATGAGGAAGCATTTGATTGCAGGACATTACTAAAATAACATGTTAAGGATGAAATCCAGTTCTATTCATCCAAAATTAAAAGAGGCTACGTCAGGCTAATAAGCTACTTCTTCCTAGTTGGGAACTTTTATCTGGTGTTTTAAAAAATTTAAGCTGAAATTTGACTCTAAAAATGTATTCATTGAAGCATAATCATGAAAACATTCACTATACAAATGTTAATTTGTTTGAAAACACAGTTGATTCTGTCCTTAAATTTACATTTAAGGGAAAAAAAATCAAAGAATGAAGTATTTAATATAGGGACACATGTTTATATGGGACCTACCCAAATAGCTAACAGAGCTCTGCAGAGACACAGGATCCTTTAAATGAACAATACAATTATGCAAATTAAGTTAATTTGCTGGTATTTTCTGTGCATTTTTTGGGATGTTTGTTGTTTGTTTGAGGGTAGGGTGTCGTTTTGGGAAGTTTTTGTTTGGCCGGTTGTTTTATTTAACTCTTGATGCAATTCCAAGAGCTGCATGCTCCAGGCAGGGTGATGTCAGATCAAACCAATGCTTTTTTTGACCCCTTAAGCATCAATGATCAGCCAATTGTCAAGGCAAGCTAAATTAACCCTCTAAGTTAGCAGCTTTCTCCACCTCTGAAAAGGTTTTGGACATTTCTAGGTGTCTAAGGTCTGGAGAAGAGGGCTTTAAGAGCCTACCTAGCCCAGAAATCAAACAGGCTGCTCAAAATTCCACCAAAGCAGAAAAACAATGGTAAGCTCTTAATACCTAACCTTGTGACACAGAAAAAGTGCTTCTTTAATGGCTTTCCTGCTCTTGGAGTAAAAGTTACCAACAAATTTTAGAAAGGCGAATGGCTTTTGCTTTAGACTTTTGGTTTTTTAACAGCTAAAAAGAAATCTAAGCAGTAACCCATTGTATGGAACAGAGAAACCTCTGCTAGAAGTAATTTCTTTATACTCAAGGCTACAATGTGTGTCTGTTATTAAACCTGAAAAACTTTCTTGTAGGAAACAAAGAAAGGCTGGGGGAGGAACCCTCATGTTTAATTTTGGCTATGGCTTTTGCCTTTCTTCTGAGACGAAAAACAAAATGTATCTGGAGTCTTCTTCAATTGAAGCTGACAAAACTCTTTTCAGACCTTGGCTTTTGCCAAAGGCAGCTGAGGGGAACAATTTAGATGTAGCATGGAAAGTTATAAAAAAATGACAATAGGTTGAATGGTCTTAAACGGTGGAGTTTAGTAAACAATTTCAGCCTCTTTGACTAAGGCCAAGATGAAGAAATACTGACTTCTTCTGTAAACAGTCCTACATAAAGAAATGCTAAGTTACAGCAATATTTCTGCAACATAATGGTTTAAGAGGGACAAAAATCTGTAAGGGTTGGCAGTTACTGTACATAGCTTCCAATTTTTCAGGAAAAACAGCCAAGTTTTCCTCCCATCAATGCAAGGGATTAAAGTGGTCATGCTAGAATACAAATAGAAATAATCTTAGGATTTCAATGCTAAGTAGAAGCAAAACTAAGTATTTGTTTCTGATGGGAAATGTCAAATATGGAAGTTTAAACTTTTTTTTTTTCCTAATTACTGAGCAGATTCACAGTGAATTTTAAAAAGGAGGTATTGCATTGTGCTAATTACAGGGAAAATTTGAGAGGCACTTTAGAGATTCAAGCTTACAGATTAGTTTTCAAATTCCATATGCTTTTCCCTCTTCCCAAATATCTGACTTCTGCCCTTCTTTACTTTGAAAAGAGGAGTGAAAAGGTATATATTAATTCAGCTTGATGCTGACAAGCCATTTGCCAAAATGGTATAAATGAAACCTCGGCTTGCTGCCCAGAGCAGCAGAACATATCTCCCCTGTGCTTGGCAAAACATTTGATGCACTCTTTTGGTATGCTGAAAATTCCTTTATATTGATTATCATTAAAGAAATGGGACTTTTTTTTTGAATCAGCACAACACACTTTTTTTTTCAAACTTCAAAACTAGAGAATGTTATTATCTACTTTTAGCTAAACTGCAAACTGATGCTAAATGACTACACTTCTATTAAGATAGAGGAAAATGGACTGTTATCAGCCTAGGAAAGAACAGCTCGTCCAAGTTTCCCTACCTATAGCAAAATGAAAATAAATACAGTGAGTGGGATAGAGATTAATTTTGTAAATTTTCCTCATTACACCTTCCCTCTCTGCAACACAGAACAGCTGGGACTAATCAAGGATCTGAATGAAACAACACGGTCATCCTATCATATAAAGACTTTACAAGTCTCTAGTAAGCTCAGTGTACTTTTTTCTTACTCATGGATAATAAAAGTGGTTGTATTGTTAAATGTGGTAAAAAAGCATACCATGTGCTATTATCAGCACCACATTTTCTTCCCAGTGTTGGTGTAGAGTAAAAAAAAGGGAAAAAAGTTTAATTTTTTTACTCATGCAGGGGAAAAAAGGAAGGGATGGGTGCTTTTTTATTCCAATGCAAATTCATAATGCACTAGGACAAACTTGCTTAAATATATTGAAAATCTGTATGCAGTCTGTTTATGTTTCTCTTCTTTCCCTCAGGTACACAATAATCAGAAAAGAATTGCGGTGCAGTTGTCCTGTTATTTCGGAAACCTTTCTGAATCCCTCTTTTGATGACAGGCTAATGACCTGTGCACAGAGAGCGGCGAACATCACTCGGGCTGCCGGAGATTCACTCGAATCTGCGGCCGTCAAAAGCCAGCCCGTCCCGGCTCCTGCGCCTCCAGCGGAACCGGAACCGGAACCGGCGCCATTTTGTTTCGGGTGATGGCGGCTGTGGTGCTCTGCGGCCGGGGGCTTTAGCGCGGGCCTGGCCGTGCGGAGACTCGCTGCTCGGACAGTCGGTGCTCCTGCCAGCTGCCTCTGCCTCGCTGTGCTCCCCGGTGATGTACGGAGGGCTCGGAGGGTCTCGACGGACTGTAGAAGAAGCAGGCCCGCCGCCCCTAATGTTGTTGTCAGGCGGGGGAACGGTGCCCGGCCCCCCCGGAGGAGGTGGAGGTGGAGGCGGGAGTAGCCGTGTGGAGCTGCTGGTGTTCGGCTATGCCTGCAAGCTGTTTCGGGATGATGAGAAGGCTCAGTACCAGGAGCAGGGGCGACACCTTATTCCTTGGATGGGAGACCCCAAGATCATGATCGATAGGTCGGTGTAACACAACCCCCAGACTGTGCTGCGAGATCTCCTGTGATAGCCTCTTTCTGTTCCCCCCCCTTGTGCTGTGGGCAGTGAGGGCGGGGGTTGAGCAGACGGCTCGCTCTGGCAGGCGCGTCGGGATCTTCCGTGACGCGGCTGGAGGCAGCTCCTCCCGGCGCAGCGTTCCGAGGGTGCTCTGGGAACGCTGCAGGCTCCCCCCGGCTGCGGGAACTTGGGGTTTCCCGCTCTGGCAGCGCTGGGAGGTCCCTCTCCTCCTGGCAGTCAGCGTGCGATGGGTCTTTCTGCTCCGCTTGTCAAGGCAGGGTTGGCAGGGTGGAGAGTGGGAATGATCTGTTCCTTTTCAGTGCAAACCACAAACATCCTCTTTTTTCACTTGGAATCCAAGGGATTGTCGGAGTATTTATTAGGCACATTGTATGTTCTGTAGGTGAGAATGGGGCAGTGTTGGGAGTGCAAAGGTGCTTATCCGCCTTGGAGGAAATAGGGATTTCCTGTTTCTCCTACATAATCTGGCTGCAGGCTGTTGATGGGACACCCCAAAAGCAGATCTTGGTCTCTTTACTTTTCCTGGTGCCATGATTTACTCTATCAGACAGAATGGATTTGATTTTGGGTGCTTGCTCTTGAAATTTTATGTCAGGGCTGGCTACTTTTGGATGTTCTGCCGTAAGTCCAGGTTCGTGGCCACAGAGAGTAATAGAAGCTGCTTTGATATTCCTACTGGTCTCTTGAGTTGTTTCAGCGCTGCAGGGTGGGATTTGAAAATAAAGTCATTCAGAAAGGGTTACCTGAATGTTTTGTTGGACAAAGTGAAGATGAGAGATCAGGTTGGTTATGTTTGAGTGGAGCACTAAAAAAATAATTAAGAGTTGTGGCTGACCCTGAAAACCTCAGTGGGAAAGATGTGGAAGGATTTTGGTTTGCAAAGGGTCACATAGCATACTATAGATACTCGTTCCCTTAGTTTCATCATTGCTTTGGTGCTAGACAGGATTTTCTTATTTTGACTTAAAAGCTGTGTTTGTCTTGGAAAAATGTCAGTAGGGGAAGGTCTTTTGATTGCCTTCCATGGGACTGTAGAAAAAAGAAATGCCCTTGCACTGTTTTAGTGCTTACACCATTAATGATCGTTGTCATTGAAATAAATTTGTTAAATTGGAATAGACACGAAGGTAGGACAAAACAACCATAAATATTTGTTGTTTTGTTTCATTTCTCACACAGCAATGGAAGTGTTGCGTTGCACATTTCTAAAATACTAAAAAAATAATTAAAATAATTACTGTGATTCATCTCATTCATAGGTAGAGGCGGCTTTTGGGGTGCTCTGCAGCAGAGCCCTGTTACAGGTGTTACAGAAATAGGGAGCAAACACTAAGTATGTGCATGTCTGTGCACACATACTGAAATACCACATAGTGTACATTTGTGAGTTAAGGCAGCTTGCAATTGGTAATCTTATGAACTCCTTTGGAAGCTTAGATTCCTTTTATCTCCAGCAGCAGGAAGTCTTCATTTTCACCATTTTGAGAAAAGCACATTGCTATGAGAAGACTTGGGTACAAGTTTGCCTGTGGACAGAGCTTGATTAACCAGACCTGTGTTTCATTTGCTTTTTGCTATAAGAATATTTACTTTCTTTGTTTTTGGTCTAGCAAGTTGGCACAAGTCAAGAGTTGTGTGTGGGAAGACACCTCAGCGGAGTCAAGCTTACTGTCACTTTACTTTCCAATCAGTTTCTCTTACTGATGCTCAACATTATCCCAATGCAGTGCTTTTCCTGCAAATAAAGTGATTTCTTAGTAGAAAGGAACTGTACATCTTTGATTTTTGCCGATTTTGCGGTGAACCTCCTTAAATTGCATGTTTATGTTACTGTTCCTATGTATGTGTGTCTCTCTATCACATAACCCAGAACTTATTTCCTCAGCCAAATGGCTAGGGGCCGAGCCTAGCCATGATTTTACCTCCAATGGACGCAAGTTTCTATGGTGAAGATTTCTCCTGAGAGTTCGGGACTAGCAGAAAGAAGCGAGGAAATTTCGACCGTTTGGTTCTTACGGATAGGTATTTATGTACTCGGGTTTGTGTGAATGTAAGCTATTTGACTTTCCAGAAAAACGTATTTTGCAAGTGGCATTGATTGGTTGGTTGAAGCACGTACGGTAAGAGCTGTTAAGGAAGTGGATCCCACTTAAACTATTAAACGATACCTTTGCCTTTAATTGTAATAATTTATTAGTTTCTTTGAGAGGAATTTAGACTATTAAACAAATTTTCAATAGTTGGTGACAAATGATTAGCAAAATTAATTGTAACTTCTAAAAGGGAGTATGCATTAACATATAAGTTGGTTTTTTTTTTCATTTTTATTGGGTAAGTATTTAAGTAGTCGCATAAACCCAAGCCCTAAGTTCTTTGCATTGACCAACTGTTTCATCCTGCAGGTATGATGGGCGTGGTCACCTGCATGACCTTTCTGAATATGATGCTGAGTATTCCACCTGGAACAGAGATTATCAATTGTCCGAAGAGGAGGCTAGAATAGAAGCCCTCTGTGATGAAGAGAGGTATTTAGCCTTGCATACGGACTTGCTTGAGGAGGAGGCAAGGCAAGGTATTGCTCAAGGAATAACATGGTTATTTTAAAAAGCAGGTTTAAATAAATTATTATGAAACTAAATTTACTCCTAATTTTGTGCTCTCTTTTTCTGATGTTATCTTGACAGTATGAATCTTGACAGTGGATTCGAAAAGCAGGAGTCTTTGTGTATGTGAGAGGACCTCGGGATAGTTAACTGTACATCCACACAAGTTGCCCAGATTCTGAAAGCAGACTAGGGTTTCAGACCCCCCCAAAATAAACATATTCTTCTTCATTTTTAATGTTGTTTAAGGGAAATTCTGTGCTTTTATATGCATAATTGCACTAGAATGACTTAATCCACAGCCTGTGTCTCTTCGAGAAGAAATAAATGGTCAGCATGTGTACATGTGGTGTTTTTCTGTTCAGTTTTTAATGAAAGCTAAAATGATCAGGCGAAAACTTCTTATTAAAAAACTAAAGTAAGAAGAAATATTACTTTTTAAAAAATAAATTAGCTTCTGAACTTGTTCTAATGTTGGTGATTGCATTTTTGTTCAAGAGGAGGAATATAAAAGACTCAGTGAAGCTTTGGCAGAGGATGGTACCTATAATGCAGTAGGATTCCGTTATGGCAGTGATTATTATGACCCTTCAGAACCCACTGAAGAGGAGGAGCATCAGCCTGCAAGACAAAGAGGTAAGGGTTTAAAATAACAAGGGTTAATTGAGAGGGAAGACATGGCATTTCTGTCTTGCAGTTGAGGGTTTAAAATATATGTGCTATTAAAAAGCAGTTGAAAATTCTGAGAGCATTTCATCAAAGTCTTTATGGGACTGAGTTTTTTTTATGTTACTGAGTTTTTGCAGACTTTGTTCCTGATGGGCTGAAAAATGTTTTCCTGCTATGGCACAGTCAGTACTGAAGTAGTCAGGGAATTTAATTCTGCTGTTGTGCAGATTCTTAATCGGAAAAAAATATTAATTCCTTACATTGGCTGTCTGCTAACATTGTGGTTCTTAGTCAAGATGAAAAATATCATTGTAAGCATAAAATAGTAATTAATAAGAATGTATATTTTTAAGTTCTGATTTTGTCATCTTAATTGCTAAAATGAGTCTGTCTTCAGCTTAGTGTGCCCTGCTCCATGAACTCAAAAATAGAGAATTCAGTTGTCATGTTGTCATCTGTAATTCATATTACAGTAACTTCATATTTTTATCATACATTCTTTAGGAAGGTTTCAAATGTTGTTAATGTATGTCTTAGTAAAGTGAGGATTGTTTAATTAACAATTGGGTTGCCTAACTACATCTTGGTGGGTTACTGTGGTATGAAATGTGGGTTTTTTCCCCCCAGGTTGCAGTGCAAGATCATTTTAGGTGCTAAAGTTGTAATGTTTTTTGCTGTGTCTGAGAGATTGTGTACTTTTGTACTGAAGCAGAATTGATTGTCTTTTCTGGGGTTTAATTAATTTATTTAAGACCCTATAACCTAAAACTGTTAGCTGGAGCTGCTGCCAAAAGAAACAGTCTGTTCTTGTCTGCTGCTCTTATCCTTCTTTCTTGCTGCTAAAATTTCTCTGTACCTTTGTGGAGTTAAACTATTTGAGTTCATTTTGAGTTACAAAAACAAACCCACCAGAAAGTAACCAAAGAAGTGAATTCCCTTTGTTGCATGGTTTGTCCTCAGTAATCACTGCGACATCTCATTCTGTATGACGTTGTTCTGCTGTTTCCACAGCTCCCATGGTCAGGTGTTCTTGCACGTTTTTAATCTGTCAGGGGAAAAGGGGGAATACAATTTCTCTTAAGGCTAGTGGAATAGATTATAAGTTACTTTAAAAAGTAAACTTTTTACTTCAATTGTTACAAAAATCTGTAAAATAAAGTATTTTCACAGGAACATTTCTTCTATAGCAAATAATGGAATGTAATACATATTATTCTTTTATATAACCATATTTAAATGTCTTCAGTATAAATACTCTTTATATATAGCTGTATTTGATTAATTCCTTGATTGTACATCATTTTAGAAATACTGTATTTCAATTTTTTTAAAACATTTGTGTACTTTGTTTTTTTCCCTATATACTTTATTCTGGCATTTCTTGCAGAATCAGCTCAGACAGAAAATACAGAGGAAAATGAGGAACCTTTTGTTGCCCCTCCGGGACTGAATGTACCTTCTGATGTGGAACTGGTATGTGTACATGTGATTCAGCCTACACTTCTGCCAACTTTTGAGCAGTTGGTGGTGCTCTGTTTGGTGGTTGGGTTTGGTTTTTTTTTTCAGTTAACTTTTAGAGTGGTTTATTTTTAAATTATTCTAATGTAGTAAGTTAATTTCAGATGTTCTGTCTTGAACTCTTGAGTTCTATGAATGCCCTTGAATCTTCTTTTTCAACTGAAATGATTGCTCTGCTTATACTAAGTGCATTTGATATCACTTGTGATATTATTGTACCTAATGCAGAGAAGAGGCAGTTGTTCTTGGAATGGATACTTGCTGAGATGTAAGTATCAACATTCAGAGGTTCAACATTCCGAATATAAAGGACCATTAAACTAAAAGTTTGCTTCTGTTTAAGAGATCTTTTCTAGAATCTTTTTAATTGGGTCCCAGTCTGAAGGGGATAGGAAGTGATCAGGTGTTAATGCTGTATCTAAAACTAGCATATTCAAGGAGAAAAACAATAATTTATTTGTAGCAAAGTCTGAAATACCTTGCAACTGTTAGTACATGGAAGCTCCTTCCTTCATGTCATGTTGCTAGAATCTGCTAAGTGTTCTGTAGACTTAATTGGACTTGTGTATTGTTCTTGAAGGGAGCTGAACAGACACCAGCTTGAGTACAGGTCTAACTATAAGGGTTTTCAATGTATTTCAAATTTCATAAAAGATGCTGGAAAATCAAGTCATATTCTTTTTTGTATAACTGTGGTCATGAAAGTGTTAATTTAGTTGTGATCTCAACTTGGTATTCTCACCTTGATAACATTGGCCAGTGAAGATTCAGAACACTTCACTAGATTATGTAATAGTGAGCACCGAGTATCTGTGTAACTGTTGCTATTCTTCACTAGCTTTTTATTTAAAGAACCTTGAGTTTTCAGAGAAAAGCTTCTTATTTTGCATTTTGATACTGTTTTCAAAACATACCTGCTGGTGAAAGTGTTGGTTTAGATAGCTGCCTGGCTTGAGTTTTTTTCTGAAATTTAGGCTATATTTCCTATGTACTTTGCATAGTGCAGTGTGGGGCTTACTGAAGTAATTTCTCAGTCAGCTGTTGGACTCCAGTATATTCACATAAACAGAAAGCAAATATAGGTGTATTTGGTTTTGATTAAAAAAATATAAACCCAACAGTCATCAAAATGTCTAGACAGCAGCTCTGAAAGCAATGTATAGTTAAGCTTGGATTGGGAATTGTGAGAATTTCTTTTTGTAAGCCTTGATTTGATAAGCCTGTTGTTGCTGTTCTATTCAAGTCATTCAGCTTTATCGTGGAAGATATTTATTCTGTTAAAATTTAAGAAATTTGAGAATCAGCTTGCTAGACTGGGGGACTTTGCTCCCAGTCTGCAAGGTGCAGTTCAATAAAGACAGATACTTTAAATCTCCTGTAATACAGATCAATGCAAAGTGGAAATATTTGATGAAGACAAGCCAAGCAGCAAAAAAAAAAAACAAAACCATCCAGAACTGTGCAGTGTTTAGTGTATGGGAGCTCCAATTGCAGCCGTAATGTCATTCTGGAATTTAGAATAGAAGAACTGTGAGAAGCAGGCAAAAGGTCTTCCACTGCTTAAAAGTGATTGTGGGCAAAGATGATTGTTCTTCACTAGGGCACTTTAAGAAGTCTGTGGATGCTCTTGAAGTGGGCTGTTAGAGGAAATTTTTGCTTAATAACTTCTGAAGAGAGATAGAAACAGAAAAATTTGATACACAATGTGAAACTGATAATGCACAAAATCTTACCAGTTTAAGAATCTCATTGCCTCTCATTAAAATAATCTTTGCTGGGGTTTTAGAAGGACAAATAAAAGTTGTAACAGCTAGTTATTTTTCATATTGAACATGTCCTGTTAAAGGATCCAATTAGCAGAAAACAGCTTTTAAAATTGGACTGTTTGGTAGTATTCAGACTTTTTTCCCTACGTGGAGCACCATTGTCTCAAGTGTTTGCAATCTTCTGAGTAACATTTTTTGAGGTTTGCAACATAGCTGTGTATCTGTGCAGTAAAAATGCAGAGCTAAACCAAATGATTCATGTGACACTTCAGTCTTCATAGGCACACATTGTTTTTTTACAGTTTACTGAGTACGAGACAAAACAGCTGAGTATGAGATTAAAAGCAGTGAATAATGTTCATTCATTCTTTACTCTTGTTATCTTCACATCTTGGGTTTGATACCGCACTGCTCCCTATGGATTTCTGGAGTGAGAAGGCAAGAATGCTGCTAAACTTATATTTATTTTATCTTTTGCTTTATTGCTGAAGTGTTCAATGACTCTTCAAGGGAATGGATGGGGGAATTGTGGTTTGTATGTTGATCTTGAGAGGCAACATGTTCTTCCCAAGCAAATGCGAAGTAAGAAATTTCTAGTTAGGGAGCAATATTTGTGCATTCAGAGATAACAGAATTAAGGACAGCTTTTGGAAAGGAAACTATACATGTTGAGTCTTCAGGGCACCTTGAGATATTGTAACACAAAGGTCATCCCCCTCAGTTGCCCTCTTCAGTTTGGTGTTCAATGCAGAAACAACTGTGCTGGTAAAAGAAGAGGATCTTGCAAAAGGAATGGAATGAGCAGCTGAGGAAGTTTGGGACTTATTTTTTTTAGGGCTGATATACTTTCGCTAGTTTTAAGTGATTATGAAACTTAAATTTCTAAAGAAAGCCAAGAAGGACAGGGAACTACTGTTCTTTCTGATTCCCTTTGGAGTTCTAACACACTGCACAAGCTGCTTATGAAAATACAAATGTGTGTTATTTTACTCTCACAGCCACCAACGGCAAAAATGCATGCGATCA
The DNA here is from genome assembly GCF_022539315.1 of Serinus canaria. Taxonomy (NCBI): domain Eukaryota; kingdom Metazoa; phylum Chordata; class Aves; order Passeriformes; family Fringillidae; genus Serinus; species Serinus canaria. The sequence goes on from NC_066329.1 coordinate 13,846,017, forward strand.
TTGAGCGAACTGCGAACTTTGTGTGCAAGCAGGGAGCCCAGTTTGAGATCATGCTGAAAGCCAAGCAAGCACGCAACTCCCAGTTTGACTTTCTGCGGTTTGATCACTACCTCAATCCCTACTACAAGTTCATCCAGAAGGCCATGAAAGAAGGACGCTATGCAGCTCCTTCGGAAAGTAAAGCTGACGAGAAAAAACGTGAGTTGTTCCTTGGCAAATGCTGGCTTCAGGATGGGAATCAGTGAAACAGATGCTGGTCGTTTTGTTAAAATAGCCACATTTTTCTGGAATTCCACTGCAGCTGAGATTGATGTGATAATTCAAAATTTTGTTTAAATTGGAGATTTAAAAGAAAAAATATTGTTTGTGGAAACTTTCAGCTACTGGAGCTGCTGTGATGTGGAAGTTTTAGAAACATCATATAGCTCAAGTCCAACAGAAGGTTGGTCTGTCCATTTAGGGTTTAGTTTTATTGATGTTGGGCAATATCTTGGATCTGTGCTTTTGTGACCAAGCTGATTTATATGAATGGTGGTTTGCTAAGAATTCATGCTTGTCCTGTATCATCATTCTCCCCCAAAGCAAGATCATAGCAAACCCAAATTAAATTTAGACATTGCTTTTATTTAGACTCGAGAGTCAAATCTGAGGAAGATGATGATGATGATGATGACGATGATGGAAATTATCTTCATCCAAGTCTTTTTGCGTCTAAAAAATGCAGTAGGCTTGAAGAGCTCATGAAGGTACTTGACATTATTAAAATTACCTTTTTATCTTTTAAAACATCTTTTGTGGACAAAGGTCTGGGCTTCTTTTCAAACTGTGATTTAAGTCTGTTTTGGTAAACTTTTGAGTTACCTTTTCTCTAGTACACAAGTTGTTATTTTTACGTTTCTAAGGAATTATATTTCTGTTTCTGATGGCCTCTGGTATTGAGGCCACCACTCAAGGATTTATCCTACAGAACCTGTGTTGAAGCAAAGAGATCAAGGTATTCAATGCCTTCTGTATATAAGCTGAGAGAGAGAATCTTTTTCTTCTTAGATTTTAGTAGATAAAATATTGACATGAAATAAAAGTTCCAGCAAATAATAGTTCACCAAAATTTACTACTCATTAAATGTAAATTTTTCTAGATGTGTTAGTTTTTATTTTCTGAGACTGGGCAGTAATGGAATAATGGGAGTGACAGAGATTGTACGTATTTGAGGCTTTCAGAGGAATGGCTGTGGTGCTGTCTGATATTTAGACAAGCAGGTTTTGTGTCTTATCCCAGACATGGCAGTCATTGGCTAACAGTAATAACCACCTTTTTTTTTTTCTGTCGTTAATTTCTGTTTACATGAAAGTGGGTTTTGTCTTGTTTTTCACTTATTTTCAAATATATTGATTCTGATATGAGAACTACAAAAACACTTCAGTTTTTGCACACATAATTATTGATGTCTATTAAGATAGATAAATGTGCTTTCCCAAATATGTTGATGCTACTGTTCTTAAAATATGTACTTCCAATTTTTATCCTTTTTTCTACTTCAAAATATTTTCAGCCTTTGAAGGTGGTAGACCCTGATCACCCCCTTGCAGCACTGGTGCGCAAAGCACAATCAGATAATAATTCATCTACACCACAGTCAACAGACGGGGCAGCTGTGGAGACATCACAGGCAGAATATTCTTCTGATTGTAAGTGCTTTGTGAGGAGGCAGCTGGTGGTGTGTTTTGATGAATTGTGTGTGGATGCTGGTGGGAAGAGAATGTTGGCTTCATGCTTCATCCTGTGTATTTGTTCTTTTGCAATCTCCTGAGTTTTTGAAGTTCCGTTCTGAGTATCTGTTGAATTGCAGCTCAGGAAAATCAGGAGTGGTGTGGGGGGTTGGGCAGGCAGGAGGCCAAGTCTCCAGTCTGTGAGTGCGTTTAGCACAATATCCTTATTATTCTATTATTTTGTAAATTCTGGTAAAAAGATGGTCAAGCTTAAATGAGTTTATGTGCCTCTTAATTCTTTTCAGCTTTCAGAATTCTGAAAGTCCTTGATTCCTTAAATATAGAAATGCAACTTACCCTCTCATTTATGAGACTGACAATGTAACACTACTGAGATATAAGAAAATTTGTAGTGAAGCCTTCGCTACAGTAGAGTTTCATGTTATTATACATTTTGAAGTAATGAGTAGTATGGTGCTGATTGAGTTCTTGGTTTTTCAGTAACGTTGCTGCAGATCAGTTATCACCATAAGAATCTGAGTTGATTTTTATGCATTATAGATTCAGAACCCCCAAAGGATTACAGGTGTTGTCAGTGTAATGTGTATATGCAAGGAAGTAATTTGTATTTAAAACTGTACCAGAAGGCTATGTTAAAATTGAAGTAAGGTTTTTGTGAAGAAATTGAAAATCACTGGTTATTTCAAGATAGATGAAAATCAGTATAAGTATCCTAATAGAACAGAGCTAGTCAGTTTTTTGATTACTTTCATGTCAGGTTTGAACCTGAACGTATGTGATAGAAACTGGGAGATTATAATTTACTACCAAAACAAGGTCAGTTTGCAACTCCTCCCTCCTTTTAAAACTTAACAGAACTTTATTCTGTTCTCGTTACACAATTTATTCTTTGAAGAAAGTAAATATTGCCATATGAGAATGCTTATGAAACTTTTAAGAGAATAATTCATTGAAATCTAATGCGTTGGTTAAACCTTGCTTCCAGAAATGCAAATTCTTACTGTAATTAATTTGAAATATTTTGCATTAATATTTTCTTTTTATACATAGTTCTTCTGCGGAAAACACATTTCTATGGTGGATACTTCTTGTAAATCTATTAAGCTGATTAGAACATTATAAAATACTTTCCTTAAAGGAAAATAGAAAGTCATAAGCCTTTGCACTCCCAAGAAATATTTAGAATCAGAGAAGCCTTTAGTGTGAAAAAACATGTTCAAATGAGTGATCATTATGTTGCTGTTGATTTGCAAAACCTGTCTACTTTTTGAGGTTTAAGTAGGTGTGTCTCTATGTATAGTAGTATAGGGGATTAATATGTATATAGGGATAGTGGTTTAGTTTGTTAATGCTAATTTTGAATATATGCACATTTCTTTCTTAATGAAAACATAGCTTTAACAGAGTTGAATTGCTACACATAAATTAGATTAGGAAGTGTGATTTCATACTAGCTCCTTTTTAAATATGCCTGCTCTAGTTCACTTCTGTATTCACATCTATGACCTTCAGCACATTTGCATTTTGTCCCTTAATCTTCATATTTCTTACTCATCCTAAATTTGTTAATATGAGCCTTTCCCCTTTCCTCTTTTGCTTTTGGTTTGGGGTTTTTTTGTTCTTTTTTTTTTTTTTAATACAAGAAATGAGATGCCATTTCATAGTGTGTTGTGTGATTCCGGATTCGTAATAATGCATTGAGTTGGCTGGTTTTCTTCTAATTAGACGTTTGTTCTTAAATGTGTCTTTGTAGCAACTGTGGCAGCCATGTATTATAGCTACTACATGCTCCCTGATGGAACCTATTGCCTGGCGCCTCCGCCGCCGGGAATTGACGTTGCTGCTTACTACAACGCCCTGCCCCCAGGGGTGACTGTGTCCAGCGCTGCCGGGGTAGCGACGGTTCCTCCTCCTCCTGGTACCACACCTCCGCCTCCCCCGGAGCCAACTGACAGCGCCGGCGGCTTGGCTTCCACCACAACTTCTACAAGGTGCCTCAGACTGATTTGCTTGTTGATTGGGGGAGTCTTGATCCTGCACTTCAATACGGAGTGTTTAGTAAGGGTTCTCTTATTGAATCAAGATATTTTAACTGCATGATGAACAGAGAGAACAAACCTCTCTGCATTTTTGTTTGTCTGGGGGGCTTTTTGTTGTTTTCACTTTGATTTTTGTTTGTTTGGGGTTTTCTTTGTGCTGTATTTGTTTGTTTTGGGTTGGTTTGTGGTTTTGGTGGGTTTGGGGTTTTTTTGGGTTTTTTTTGGTTTTTTTGGGGTTTTTTTTTTTGGTTTGTTTGGTTTTGGTTTTTTTTTTTTTTTTTTTTTTGTTAAAGCAAGAGTCTGAAAGATTTTTATATTCTGTTTTTAAAAAACATTTGCTCTTGACGTTTTCAGCACAATTGCTCCAGTGGTTGCCATTATACCTCCACCTCCAGATATCCAACCTGTCATTGACAAGCTAGCTGAGTATGTTGCTAGGAATGGGGTAAAATTTGAAACTAGTGTTCGTGCCAAGAACGATCTCAGGTAAGAGAAAGTGTTATTTAAACTGCTATTTTAAAAGCTATTGTTTTAATTTTTTAAGATATTAAATTACAGGACATGCAGGTTTTGAGAAGAGAAGAATTATTGTTTATTTTCTTGTTTGTTTAATTGAAATTTAGTGACCTACTTAATGGCAATGGGAAAGCATTATGGCTCAAATTATCAAAACAACCAACCTGTCAAAAATGTCTCTAGTAAGCATGCTTTGAATTCGTATCCTCTGAAGTTCAGGCTTAAGTAAGAGTGCTTCCAAACATCAAATAACATTCCATTTTCTAGAGAAGACTAGATGATAAGGGATTGTTAGTATTAGCTATGTTCATGTGCATCTTCACATGTTCAGTTTTCTTTCAACAGGTTTGAATTTCTGCAACCGTGGCACCAGTATAATGCATATTATGAATTTAAAAAACAGTTCTTCCTTCAAAAAGAGAGCCGTGACAACTGCCAGGTACATGTATTTTTATATATACTTCTATTAAAAATGCAGTAAATGTGAGAAAAGGACTTATCAGTTGTCTTGCCATGAGATATTTTAAAAGTGGAATGCTGAATTAGGAAGAAATTGATCAGCAAAGGATGTGAATGCTTTTTTTTTTTGTTTTTTAGTTCTGTACAGCATTAAAGTAAGGATCTGTGATATTTAATTCTTGCTTTTTACTATATGCCACTCTACTTTTCCTGTAATATAAAATGACAACCTGAAAATCTTCTGGCTTTCTATATATGGGGGAAAATATGCTTTGTGTAGGTTTGGAGCTTTGTAGGATTGTGATTAGTGTCCTGCTGTCAGAAAGGTTAGCTATGGCTTTTAACCCCCATACCTTACCATATGCCTCGTCCTTTTTTGTACAACAGTAGCACAGAGGCTGGAGGAGCTTTCTGACATGCCTTTTTCTGAGGGAGGTTTTGTTAGAGTCCAGTCAAGGCTGCAACAATACTGGAGCTTCAGAATCTCACAGCAGTTTCCTACTTGCTTTGCTTCTTCTAGTCCATGTTATTAGAAAGTGGTAGCCAGACTTGGCATCCATGTTTTTAACTATTCTCATGTTAGCTAATTAGATTGTTCTCTTACTGAAAAGAAAATTGCAAATAATATCAGAACTACGTTATCTGATGTTAACTTTTCATGGGAAAGAGCTATTTTTTTTTTAGGCCCTATGTCATTTGTCATCTCAAGGCTTAGATTGGGGAGCCTTAAACTGAAGAAGGTAGGCCTGTGGGTAAACTCCTCGGAATTGCTTTGTGGAAAATGAAGAAATTCAATAATGGTTGCTGTTTGGAACACTTGTGTCTGATGTTTTGTTTTAATAGTGAAAAAATGTTTTGCCGACACTATTTATAAAGATAAGCTGTGGTAAATATGATTTTATTCAGCTGATTAATTACATCCAAAATTGTCCTGTGCCACAATGCTGGCTGTTGTTTTAGAAAAGTGTTATTTGCAAACCAGTGGGTTGATTTGATAATTAATAAGAACTTTTTAACATGTAGTTGGGGGAAATTCATACACTAACCAAAGCATAATGGTAAAGGATTCATTTTAAATGTTCAAATGAGTGCAGCTAAAAAGGAACTGAAACTGGTTTAAGTCCCTTGAGGTCAAGCATAGCAATGCATATTTTTGTACTGCATGGCTTTGTAGATAATGCCATTCTCTTCAGTTTCTTAAAATAATGATTTTGCTATTATCTTTATGCTCTAGTAATGTATGTATAGGCAACTAATGCAACTGATGCTTTTCCTTTTGGCCATTAAAATTAATAAGAAACCGAACTACTGACTTCAGTAAATAGAGGGTGAAGTGCTTGGTTTCATTGTGCTTTTCCCCTTCGAGGACTTTCGGAAATCAATTATGTTGGTCTGGCAATGGCTGCAGGGCAGATCTGCTAAATGCCTCAATTTCAATGTCACATAGGCTTAGCAGCCAGAGCAACCAAACTCGTGGTTGACTATGGTAACTTACTTAATGTTATCACACACCTCACCGTGTAAATACTTTGAATGTTCTATAATATCCTTCTTGAAATTTTTTTTGCTGTGAGTTCAGAAATTATGCTGAGTGATTCAGTCTTGTAATGGTAGAACCAGTAATTCTTTACTTCCTTGAAAAATCTCAGCACATCTGTTGCAACAAAAACCTTGCTAGGCCCAGTGTTCTTCAGCGGAATGTTGGAACAAATCAAACATTATTCCTGTGAAATATGATTCTGTGAAAAATTTACATGCAGTTGTACATGAGGAAAAAGTGTCATGAGTTTTCACCCTCTCTCTTGGAGTTGTCATTATGTATTTGGTTTGGGACCCTGGAAATCAAGATCTAAATAAATATGCAAACGAAGTACATGCTTTTAGGGTGTAGTTTTAAAAAAATAATTTTTAAGCAGTTTTTGTCAAAAGTGTGTCAGCTGAAGAACATTTTTTTGCTGTAAAATAACGTGTTCTTACTGTAGCTGTGTAGGTTTTCCAACCAGTGGGTTTACACGAGGCAGAACTATGGTCATGAGTGCTGAGAGATATAAAATCAGCTGTTGTGTGATTAGCTGATAATATGATTTTTCAAATGGCTGACAAAATTGCAGCTCCACAGACATTGTATTAATGATTTCATAAGTATCCTGTTAGTAATTCTGCGAATTTCTTTTGAAAAGGGAGTGTCTTCTTCTGAAGATGTTCCAGCAGACACTGCCAGTGATACCCCGAGTGAGACTCAATTTGCAGATGATCATGCACCTGAAGATACATCAGAGCCAAGTGCTAAGGGAGTTCCAGGAACTAAAAAGGATATTCCTCCTAAATCTGTCAGTGATGGTAAACTGGTGAAAGGTATGGTAACATGATTTATTGGGCATGAAAATATTTGATAACGTATACATAAAGAAAGAAAAGAAGGCAGGGGAAAGTAGGGAAAAGAATTTCATAATATGAAAAATACATTTTCACTGAAGGCATCAAAAAATGTCTGCAATAAGTAATTTGATTGCCTTCATATTTCTTTCTTATCAGACTATCAGGTATTTTCGGTCTGACACAATAAATTGTTTTACTTCAGTTTTGTGCAAAGTTGAAGGCTTTTATCAGTGATGCCAGTAAAATCTTTTTTTGTAATTTTCAACTTGACAGTTACAAGTTTTGTGCAAGAGCGAAATCATTCATTCTGAAGAAAAGCAGTGGCCTTATTTGAAAGGATACATGTGGAGGAAGTGCTCTAGGCTTGTTGCTCATTCTTCCCGTGTTGGACATTAGTTATGCCAGAAGAAAAGGCCCCTTTGATTTCTAAATGAAATGTTTTTACTCTGCAGTCATGGCAGCAGAGGAACAGAATCTCTCTAGAAGCCACTCAGGCAAAGATCTCTCTGGAAGCCACTCAAATCCAGCTAGCACACTATTATAGTGTCTTGAGTTGGAGAAATTATTGTTTATATCTGGGAGCTGATTTATTGTCCTGTCAGGAGAAGATATGTTAAAAATTCTTATTTTCAATAAAACCTAAAAATGTGCATCTTTTAACTAGAACTGAAAGCCAATAAAAAAGAAAACGCCACTAAAACAGAAAAAGCACTCTTTAACTGGGGTTCCATGGATAGAAACTTCCTTCCTGCCACCTGAGTGGCTTAACTAATTACTGATAACTTTATCTATTCCCTGTGGTTCCTTGGAATTCTGTCTTCCCGCTTCTCCCTGCGATCCCATTTCCTCCACAACCAGCAAACACTGGGCTCTTTTCTGTGGCTGTCTGACTGTCCAGACTCTGCAGTTTTTTCTCTAAGCAGCCTGAGTAGCTTCCTGGGGAAGGAGCAATCTTCCCTGTCTTCAAAGATGCCTTATTAAGAGCTGCAATATACACCAAGAAATATGTATTGTTTCTGTTGTCCTGCTATTAGTAAGTGGCAAACTGTTGCCCATACTTTAATAGTAGTGATCTGCTCAGATTTACAAAATGGAGTATAACCATTGAGTCATTTTGTGACAATCTTAATTATATAAACTTATTTTCATTTCCTTTAATATGGTACAAATCCTACTTTATTATAACCTAAATGCAGTACTTGCCTCCAAGACAGACATAACATCCATACCAGACTTTTCTTCTGCCTCTGAGGAAATAAAATCCCATTTTAGGATTTGTTCAATCCCAAGAAAAAATTAGAAATCATGGTTACCTCTTCTCTTGGAACTCTGGAGTTCTTTGTTTCTGAGCATACTTCCTCACCCTAGGATTACCAGAATCAAAGCTTATGTTTTCTAAACTGTGGTATGTAATTTAATCACTGTATTTAAATTTCCCTAATTGCAATTTCATAGGGCATATATGCAAAAGGCATCTTGAGGAACATAAGTATTGCAGCAGATTGTATGGTACTAGGTGGTGAGAAATTCTATTCTTCCATTCTTTTTTATTAATAGTGTTATTTTGGATAAATGGGTTAGAGATTAATGCAGGATTTTTGTTTTTTCTTTTTTTTTTTCTTTGAGATCTTTACACAGCAAATGAAGTTTCCAATGTTTGTTTAAAAACACAGAGAAAAAAAGGATTATGTTGTCCTTTTCACCAAAATAATTAGCATTATAGGATGATGACTTTTTTTGTGGTGTAGTCTGCAGGAGTACTGGGTAAAATCAGGAAACTGAATCTGCCTTCTACTGTAGTCTAATGATGTGTGAAATCTTACCTGTTCATTCACAGCATCCTTTGCTCCAATAAGCTTTGCAATCAAGGCCAAAGAAAACGACCTTCTTCCTTTGGAGAAAAACCGTGTTAAATTAGATGATGACAGTGATGAGGAGGAAGAGGAGGGAAAGGAAGGCCAGGAGAGTGCTAACAGTGCATCAAACCATACTCCAGCAATTACCGCTCCTTGTACTGCTCCTGAAGAGAAAAAGCCTCAACTTACACAGGAGGAGTTGGAAGCTAAACAAGGTATTCCATGCAGCACTGAAAACAGAATGTGTTGAATCCTTCGTACAAACTGTGAAACTGCCCTGTGTGACATTTTAGGTGTTTTGAATATTTTATGTGTCATGTTAATAGGAATCAGAATTTTGTTCCCACAATTTTCTCCGTATTTTTAACAGTGAAGTCTTCATTGGTTGCTCAGACAAAATCAAACTTAGAGCACACAGAGGTGGTTGAATGCTTTGTCCTAATACCTGATCTTTCTGAATTTTGTTTTGGTTTTTCATTACAGCCTTCTAGTAAAGCACTGACTGCGTAGTTTCCAGATTGCATTAACAAAGCCCAGTAAAGACATACCTGTTTGTGGTATTTTTCAGCAGTGGTGAATTGCTACAAGCTATTTTTCATTTATATAGCGCTTCCATATAGATTGATATTGCCTTCTTGATGTTTTGTTGCTCTTATAATGCAATGCCATTAAATCATTGTATGGGTTTTTCCTGTTACTGTGTTAATGTGCATTAGGGCAGAAGGGCATGCTGTGTGAATTTGAATGAAATGATGTTTTAAAAGAATCCAGTTTCACCCATTCCTCCCCAAGGCTGTTTCACAGCAGAGTGTGCTTAATAAAGTGGATGTTCTGTCAGTATTTACCCACTTAAAAACTCAGTATTTCTCACAATGATGAGTATGCCAAAGGTATTTAGTTTTTCATTTTCAAAATGGTGGGGTTTTGCTTCTAAGTAGCAGTTGCTTTGCAAACTGCAGTAGCACAAAGTATGCTGTGGCGTTACGTATCTAAAGCAAATATGATGTATTTTTTATGATAATAAAAATGAAGTATAAAACACACTTAGATCTGTGTGTTGAAAAACCTGTGAACAAAACAATTGCTTTGTACATATACAAAGCACAAAAATTAAAGTATGAGATGAAAGACATTTCACAAAGTAGCTGTTAGGTGCATAGTTAAATCAATTGGCTTATTCTCTTCATGTAATCACACACAACAAAATCTGCTGGTTGTAACAATGATGAAACAGTTTCTGAAATTTTCTGGAGCAGCTCTTTCTATAAATATATTAACATATATTTAAATAGTGCTGGAAACTGAAGATTGCATCAGTGGAAAGAGCAAACTGGAGACTTTGGATGTCACTTTAAGACTTAAAAGAAAAAGCTTCTGAATTTACGAAGCTACTTTCTTTAGGTAGCTTTTATAAATAGAAAAGGACAAGTATCCTGAATAATCAGGATTGGATTTTCTTGCAATTTTAAGTTAGAAGTTTTTACTTTTCCTGCACTGCTTTACATCTGCTTTACATTAAGCAGATGATGTATCTATTAATGAAGATGCTTGAAGTTTCTTAATTTCAAGCTGATGTTCTTGTCATGTCATGGAATGGCTATATTGGAAAGGCTTGAGAATGGCTGGAGGGGCTGTTTGCTAGTTTGTGATGGGTGTTTGTTTTAAGGAAGCCTGAGTTCCCCAAGCATGACTCACTCTAAACTTAATGCTTAATTGTCTTTCTTAGCAAAGCAGAAACTAGAGGATAGACTAGCAGCTGCAGCAAGGGAGAAGCTTGCACAGGCCTCCAAAGAATCAAAGGAGAAGCAGCTACAAGCAGAACGCAAAAGGAAAGCTGCCTTGTTCTTGCAGACCCTGAAAAACCCTCTGGCAGAGGCAGAAACTGAGAAGATTGAGGAGAATTCCTTCAGTAGTGAGGTAAGCAAGAAATAAATTTCTCTCCCATAAAGCTGATAGAAAACTTACCGCTAGAATGTGACTCTGACAGTGTGTTATGAACATGACTGATGAAATAGAAGCTTTTCTAAATGGAGAGAAATTTGGATTTTAAACACTGTTAAGCTTTTTCCGTTATCTTGCGAATGTCTCTTATCTGTCATTAAAGAACTGGTAGAGAAGTAGGCTGCACAATTCCCAGGTCACAATTCGTAGTTAGACAGGTAGAGAAAGGAAAAGGAGCTTCCATGTTTTAACTATGTACTAGTGAACCAAGTGTTGGAATGCTCACCTTGCAAGAGTATTGGGATGGCTTACTTAAGCTATGACACTTTCTTATTTGATGTGTATATCGATGGTTTTGCAAGTACAAATATTGTTGAAGTAGCATCTTGGGTTCCTGGGTTTGGAATTACATTGCTTTCAGAAAAGCCGTGAAAATCACTCTTGGTTGCACTAGACAAGCAAAATGTAATCTCTGGATATCGATGGAAAATTTAAGACATTGATTGTGACAGACGGGCTACAAGAAAGAATGACATGGCTTTACATTTTTTTCCTTTCCCTCTGAAAGAATTCCAGTACCTAGCAAGTAGTTAATTGCCCAGTTCTAGATTTTTTTTTCCAAATAAATCATGGATTACTTCTCAAAACACTGAAGAGAACAGTTGAAGGAGACATGCCTGCAGTTTAGGTGATCCATACCAGCAGAGAGTAGCAGATGTAAGAATTAAGTGTGGTCACATCCCTAAAGAGATCCTGTTTCGGTTTTTTTCATTTCTACCACTAACAAATTTTCCCTGACACGAGTGTTCAGTACTTTTCAGTTATATATTGAAGAGTGAATGCAAAGAGACAGTGACAATGCAGAGCTCTCCATATTTGCAGTTCTGCTCTTTTTCCCAAGTGAATTTGTCAAGGACATGGACATTTCTAAGCTAAGGATCCTTTGATATTTTTCTTTAAGAGAATGCCTGAAATAACCGGTGACAGCTGACTCTTTTTCAGAAGAGCAGATGAATGTTCTCGCTCACATCTGAACTTACTGAAGTTCTAAGTTGAACTTGCTAGTGAACTTCTCAACAAGAAACTACACCCTATCCCGCTTCTCAGTAAACTGAATTTCTAGAAACTTCTTTTTCTTCCACAGAAGTACAGTCTCAGAGAAGGCATCTGTTTCTTTTACACAAAAAATTGCAGTGTATTTGAGAATTTTAAAGTAACTAGTTTCACTATTTCTTACCAGTACAAATGATTTGGAGGCCCTTTCATTATTAAAGGGTTTATTTAGAATTTCAGATGTGTATTTAGATGCTTTCTGATGTGACCTTGTTTTTTAAAAATAAAATTGGCTATTGAATTGGGAGTGCTTGTACTGTTTTAATGAACAGTCAAAAAGGCCGTAATGTCTTTGGAAGTAATACTCCTGCTAAATGTGGTTTTCTTAGTGACACACTTACATAGATACATGTATATAGACTTTTGCAGATAAAAGCTTATTTTGAAACACATATGTTTTTCAAGCTTGTCTTTTCGTTTGCCATATTCAAAAGAGCATCCATTTCCATTCAGTCCAAATAATCTGCCTTTTATTCTCCTTGCCTGTTTTGCCTATTTGTAACAGCCCATTTGAGTCAAGACATTGTATTGAAGAAAGATGAGTGAAATAATATGGCAGATTTGTTAACCTCTGTTCTATTTACTCTGGGAACCCAGTATGCTGCATTATGCTGTCTAAATCAGCTTGTAAATAAATGTGTAGCACTGATTTGGTTTTTAAGCTTTTTTGGTAGTGTTTCAGACTTTCAGCCATGTTTCAGACTAAAGGTGCATTTAAAGATACTGATTGCAAACGTAACAGGAGATAACTATAGTGGCTGTAATATAATGAAAGTATGTTAAAAAGTTGAGCTAGAAAGAAATGTAAAACTTTGTAGTTTGGTCAATGGAACTAATTGGGGTATTTAAATCAGAAAATAATTAAATCAGAAAACAAAGAAAAAAATTAAATACTTTTGTCCACCAAAAACATCACTAAATGTACTTCATTTCTTGTTTTGGAGGTAGGAACATCCAGTGAGGAGTCCAGGAAACAAAGACTGATATACCCTGGTCAGAGTTAATTTAACTTTTGTAGCTTAACATTTGTCTCAAAAATGGAGTAATGACTGAGTTGTATAATGAACCATGAAGAGTTGATAATATCTATGGGAGATGCATAATCTCCATTACATTGCCCCAGCCTAATAAATGTATAAAAAAACCAGTAATGCTATTTATGTGTACATACAGTGCACATTTGTGCTTTGAAAATCCGTTTATCATGATGCGCAGAAATACATTAAATGCACAAAGCTTTTGTGACCGCTGTCGGATTTTCCTGATACCTCGTATTTATTGAAAGGATCACTGTACAGAGTGTACATTACATCTTTAAATGAAATCGATTGTGCTAACTGCAGGTAAAGGACAGTCAGTTCCACAGAATAAGCTGTTTTGGCTTCAGCTGAACATTAAAAATAGTCCCTTCTGTTTTCCATAGCTGAATTATTTCTTTTATTTAGCTTCCTGTTTTTCTTTAAAGTTAAATCAAGCAAGAGAAACAAAAGGCTGAATAAGCTTGATCAGTGAAGCAGCACAGCTTTTCACAAATGGCTCCTTACCATCCTTGCATGCATTAGAACAGTCAGTACAGTTAGGCATGATATTTCCTCAAACCAGTACTTGGAAAGCATGGAGCCTATCTCAGTTTGCAAAACTGATGAACTTCCAGTGATGCCATGGCCAGTGGAGTCTGTGCCCTTGTTCGGGACATGGACAGACAGTAGCAGGATGATGTTTCCCCTCTTGTGCTTACATGTATAATTCACATAGACTCTTGGTCTTGGTACACATGGATTCTTTGGCACATCTGTCAGTGTCACTGAGAAGTTGCCTTCATTCTGTGATGGAATGTAGGTTCCTTGTCCTGGAACAGCAAACAACGGCAGTTCTTCCATGCTGAGCTGAAATACGCCACATATTATATGGAGTGCTTCACTGAACTGCCTTTTTTACTTTAGAACAAATAAAATAAGGTTTCATGATCTGAAATGCAAATCTCATTCCAAAATTATTTAACTTAATTCAAATTTTAAGAAGTAAGATTATATATCCTCCGTAGTGGGATGTGGCATGTTTTAGTCTACATGTTCAAATGTCATATTTTACTCTATGTCAGAAATGTTTTAGTGGTAATAGTGCTTTGATAGCCATGTAAAAGCCAGTTGGTTATACCCAAACTGTTACCTGTATAAACTTAGTATCTGATTTAAACAGAAGAGAAATCCACAGTCCTTATGTTACAAAGTCAGACAAGCACATGATTTGAAAGTGATTCTTTTTTAATGGCTTGTCCCAAATGTCATTTGCTGTTATGCCTCTGAATATATAGATGCTGTGGCACAAAGCAAAACTTTCCTTCTTTTGGCTCCTTCATCTTCCCAGGTTTTGAAGCCCTGTTTTATCATTTGTTTCTTTAGATAACTTGTCCTTACTTTTGTCCTGTATGTAACAATTATTTTTTTCTTGTGGAAAGTAGTCTTCTTTACAAGTGAAATAGAAGTGTGCTGTGTTTTAGAAATGCGATGCTCTTCCAGTTTTGTCAAGCATAACAGGGTTATCAACAGCTGTAGATAGTGTATGTCTTTCACACTGCTGTAGTTTATCCTAATTTTTTAGCAATGGACTATAGATATTCCTGCATGCCTTTTTGGAATAATAATAATGTATATAATTTCATGTTTATATATTTTCTTTGTTAATTTTTGAGCATTCACTAATTTCTTTACTTTTTTTTGCAAACTGTAAGTATCTACATCTTCTGATTAGCATGGGAGCTGGGGTTGGGTATGCTTGTAATTTTCTGTCCTTATGAAAAAACAAGGTAAAGGAAAAACATAGGTGTCACACACTAATGTGGCATTTAGGGGCTAGATAACTTGCTAGCATTTGGAACTTTTTTAATTGCGATAACCCTGCTATCAAAAACTACATGTGGGTTGTAATTCCTTATAGCATAAATACTTCAGTCATTATTAAATGGGGGAACAAAGGTAAATATCAGGAACTGCCATTTTAATTAAGATAGGTGAGGAGGTAAGAATATTTGTGTGTTGATTTTTAGTTTTCAAAGTGCTCAAAATAAAAGGGTATATTGATCCACACAGCAAACGGATTCACAGCCACTAACTTCCTTGCAGTTGGCCCTGTCAAAATTTTCTCTGTTTTTGAAGACCCTGCCACGGTCAGTGTACCGTTAACAGCTGGTTTTTAGTGCAGCAGAGTAACCCTGATAAAACTGTTGGGTCTTTGAGTTCCTATAGAACAAACTCTGTAGGAACATATTCTATAAAAAATACTTTTATCTCTTCAAATGAATATTTTGGGCCAGTTCATGAATACTGGGACTGACAAACTTCTAAATACAGGTAACAGCTTGCTTTGTTCCACAAATCAATGAATACACAAATGATACACTTCCATTGCTGGTAGGCAGCTGCTTATGAATTCTTAGTCAGGGAATACTTCACTATAAGCTTTGAGGAACCTGGAGTAAAAAAGATACAGTGGTAGAAAAGAATCTGGAGTACTTTTGGATTTTAGTGAACTGAAAGAACTGATTAACTTTCTACAGTTCTGACATTCTTCACTCTTTGCAGTTTTGATCTAACATAGGCTTTCAATTGCTGTAAAAGGCATATAAGCTGTTTGTAATATTATTGATAATGTCCTTTGCTAGTTGATTTTGTTGGAGCCAGACATAGTGCTAGGGTTTTGTTCTGTTGCAATAAGCACATTCTTGTTAATTTATAATTTTGACTTTATGTATTGATTAAGTAGTGTAACCCCAGAATAACTAATGTGTGTTCTGGGCTTATGAATACTGCAAATATGCAAATGCACTGAAGTACTCATTTCTGTTCTCATATGGCTATAAATTCTCCCTATTTACAGAGCTCTTTCCTAATCCATTCCTGCTAAACAAGAGTTGTCAAATCATGTTTTGGCATTGCTTTTGTCAGATTTGCTTCAGTCATGCAAATAAAATGCTGAAGAGCAACTCAGCCAGGGAATTTGTCTGACAGTGTAGCATTTAGTAAAGGCCAAAAAAAAAGTGCTGTTTAATAGGCCAAAAAACCAGACAAAGAAGTGAGATTCAGTGAATGCTATCTGAATGTTTGTGGTTTAACTTCTTAGAAGAGCTCTCAGACAATGTAAATCTCTCATCCCTTGAGATGTGTAATAAATTTCATAGGTAACAGATTTGTTTCCATGCTTTCCGAAACGGTTCTGCTGGCCTGCGTATTAAAACAGAATGCTTTGTAATCTCACAGTTCTATGCTTACTGTGATTTTATTTTATTGTTTTTATTCTTTTCTGTGTTCATGCCTTCAATTTCAGTTCCCATTACCTTATTTTCCAAGACAGTTTATTTGTTTCCAAGTATTTGTACACCTAGAAATTTTATTTGTGGTCTAGCAATTTGCTGACTGCTTTCACTGAACTCTGTATTCTGCTCTGGTGGTGAATCAAGTAATTTTGCTGGTGCTGTTTTTCTTAAAGGCAGCTGGAGTTGCCACTGAGGGAAGTGGCCCATTTGTTTCAGGTGATTGTCAGGGATGTGACAATGACATGGTCTGTCACCAGAGTATCTGGGCACAGTGGTGGATGGGTGAGTGACTTCTCCCTGTCTGTTACCTGTTGTATTTCACTGAAGAACCTTCATATTTCATATGGGGGTAGCTAAAGTTACTTCTCTGTGGCTCTCCAGATGTGATTCATTAGTAGCCTGAAGCAGTAGTGTTCAAATCCACCAGGCAGCTAGCCGTCATCTGTGCTTCCCAGAGAACTGGGCAGCACTGTCACTCCTTAGTGTCAGCTTCCTGAAAGTCAAGGAGAGCCCAGTGTCAGCAGTGGATGCTTTTAGTAGAAACATAGCTGGGCTTAGCATTGTTTGGTTCTTTGTTCAGGTGGCTGAGAAAATCTCTACCTGTGAGCTAAAAGTAAATGTATCATTCATTCATTAACTTCCTTCCTGGCAGTGATAGAGAGCTTGTATTTTATGTGGCCAAATTAACCTGAGCAGTGAAAACCATTGTGTTTTTCTGCTCTCTCGTTTTCCTCATAACGCTACTTTCCCTACAGCTTTTTCATTTGAAGCTACTAGAAGTGTCTACTTCAAGGCAGACTGGGCTATTCCATATTCAGTAGTGTTCAAAGCAAAGGCTCAGGTACCATAGCAAGAGGTGAATAATGTTGTCAGAGTAACGAAGGTCAACTCTGGTGGCCTCTTAGGAAACTGGAGATGAGGTATCTGTGAGGTGTGTCTGCAGTTACACATGGAGTTGATGAAATTGGAAATAGGCCTGTGGTAAACCACTCAAATGATCATGCTGTAATATTGTTTATAATCTTTGAAGCAAGCTTCTTTAGCACTGCTCTGTTGCTGGTTTTGTAAATATTTTGATAGCAGTTATTAGTTAGTGTCATGTCTCTAACTTGAAGCAGAGCTGCCTTTTTGATTATTCAAATGTGATTGTTCAGTTACTGTCTTTATGTATTCATGGTAGGAGAAGGGTAAAAAGAAGGAAGATCACCTCTTTCTAATTTGGTTATTTCAGGTTTTAACGTATTACTTTTTATTCCAGTCATGGTAAGTATCCTTGTATCAAACAGTGAAACTCAGATAGGTTGATGAGGTGGAGCAGAAATTATGACAGGGAAACTGATTTCTCCAGTTGCCTTGAAATGGCAGCCGGGGGAATGACAGGCTTTGAAATGAGGAGCATATCTATGGTGCCTGACTTAAATTGCTCTAAAGAAGGCATTGAGCTGAATTCTCTGGGGTTCAGGCTGATAATTTGAAAATGTTGTGGTATGATTTTGCTTAATCTCCTTCGGCTGGAATTGCTCACTGAACATTAACTGTGCATGGACCTGTTCTGTCTTTGAGATTAATAAATTTTGTGATCTTCCCAATCCTTTACATTTAGAACATTTATTTTGAAAAGTTCAGACATAATTTCTATCAGCATTGATTCATTTTGCTGTTGAAATTGTCATCCAAACAGCACAGTTCATGGAAGAAAATGACACTAAAACTTAGCTTTGAATGTCAGTAGTTCCTGATTGTATTTCCGGGTTTATCCTGTTTTAAGTAAAGCATGTAAATAGACTAAAAGATACCTAATAGTACCCATTCTTTTAGAACACATTTCTTCTAAAACTAAAGATGAAGACTTCAGAACTATGTCCTGGTTAAGCTGACAGTTTCTAAGCTTGCATGTGTATCTTTGGGGAACTATGGAGGCCTCCATTAAATTTTTCTGGATGCATATGTTTGAAGATGTCAGCCTTAGTTCTGCAGGCTTTACATAATCCCAATGCAACACTAGCTAACTTTGACTAACTTTGGAAACTGATCACTGTTCTTTGTTTATCTTTGATTTTAGAGCATCAGTAGTATACCATGTCCTGTGACTGCAGTCAGAACTTTACCCACCTTAGAAGTTAAGCAAGCAGAACGGCCTTCAAGCAGAAGCAGAGATCCTCCTCGGGAAGAAGAAAAGGAAAAGAAAAGGAAAAAACACAAGAAAAGATCTCGGTCAAGATCTCGATCACCATTCAAGTATCATTCATCATCTAAGTCCAGGTCTAGATCACATTCAAAAGCAAAACATTCACTTCCCACTGCCTATAGGACTGTCAGGCATTCAAGGTGGGTTTGGAAACTAAACATATTCTTTAGCGTTCTGTGGGCTAACACATAAAATGTCTTTGCACTTCTTCCATTACATAGGTGTTTTTATACCTATTGCAAAGGTCACAGTCACCTTGAAGGCAGTATGTGGCACATACAGATCAAATGTGGCAGGTCTTTTGAAAATCCTTTTAATGACATAATGAGTCATTAATTTCTAATTACATAGTACAAAACTTTTACCAGTAAAGGCTTTTTCCTGATCATCTTTGAAGTACCTGGTGATAATACGTAGGAATGTGATGATAGCAGGGAGGGAGCTTGCTAATAAATCTGTGGCTGTTACTGGAGCAAAGTAACTTAGACAGTATTCAAATACAAAATAGAGGTAGAGTACTAGGTGGTTGAGTGGCAAAGCTCAGATAGAGACAAAGCAGTTGAGTAACAAGTGAAAAAATGTGATGGAGAGATATGGCAGGAATCCAAGAAGAGTGAAAACAGGTGAAATAGAGAGAAACTACTGAAGGATGTAACCCAGTGCTGTTAACTTTCTGCTTAAATCATTAATGAGATGAAATACACTGTGCTAATTATACATAGTGATGATGTATCCAAATAAGATAATGTATATTGTGTTTTACTGATACGGTTAATTCTGTCAAAGATATTTGGTGTAGGCCCCTTCAAAGTTTACTGTCTGTAAAATTTGTCATATTTGAATGCTCTACCATGGTAAGGTTACTGTGGTCAGTAGGAAGGGCTTTGAGGGTACAATCTGTGGATCAGTGTACAGAACAGTGTAGCTACTTATGTAGCTTGTAGTTCAAACAGATTGCATATAAATACTGCCCCAGCTGTATAAGTATGTGATGCATGTGAAACCATGCAGGAGTATGGTTTCTCTTAGTGTCTCTGTCTATGGCTCATACCTGAAAAAAGCTGCTAGCTCCCTGGCGACAGTGTGCCAAAACTTTTTAGTTTTCTTGTGCTTTTTTTGTTTAATGAAGTGTCTTAACTGCACTAGCAGGAGTGTTAACATGTTACAACTTACTAGTTTATACTTGATTTTTGAGTTTAACAAGAATGCTTTGCTACAGAAATCTCTGTTATTCAGAGATGCCAGGAATTAAATGAGCACAACTTGGACTGAAACGATCAGTCTGGCGTGCTGCTTATTTGACGACCTTTGACAGTAAGTTGTCATGACATGCTGTGTCTTAACCAAAAGTCATCAAGAGGAGGTAATGAGGTAATCTATAGGGGTTAATCTGTGTTTGCTGTCTTGAGTTTGCCTTCTGGCACAAATCAAATGACAAGCATATAACAGCATGAAAATCATGAATCACCTCAACACCTGATTAAATCTGGTAAGATGTTTCCTTAATGAGCTGTTGAATTCTCAAGTCTCAGAAGTCCAATAAGCTTGATGCTGGCTGGCTGAAAATTATTTTAAAATTATTTAGAAAACCAGCATGAGATTTTGCACTGAAAACATTTTGCATATTTTAACTTCATGAAAGTTAGAGCTGAACAGGAAAGGCCTTGTAGAAGAAATGGACATGATCAAAGGTGTGCTTTATTGAAGGTGTTTGCTATGCCTTAACACACTGTATTTCCAAAGTTAGAGCTCTTGCTCCTGAAACAGAAAAATTGTTCAATAATCACAAGCAAGAGGCTGATTCATAACCCTGTCAGATACTAATGTGTTTTGATTGTCAAATGTTTGGGCAAAAATAGTACCTTGTCCTTGTAATTGCCAAAAGAGGCAAGTGTTGTTGCCTAGATCAGTTTTCCCTAGAGAACAGTATTCTTCAGCTTAACCTAGAACATTTTTTTTTTCCTAGCTTCCCAAAGCACTGGATATTACAGCTTTCAGCTGAATGAATAGTTATGTAAAGAGCCATCCTCTCCTGGAATAAAGTGTGAACTGTTTCTGGATGGTAATGTGTTCATCTTGTATTAAGTGGATGGCACTTGGAGACAGTCATTACTGTGTGGACAGTGATGCTAAATTACTTTGAAGCAGCCCTATTTTGAGTATCTCTGCGGTATTTGAATGCCCCAGTCTAATGATGTTGCCTTAATCTGTTCAAAATATAGATTAAAAGTCACCTTTACCATATAACTTATTGTGACAAGTTAATGGGGAATAAAATGTGGGAAGTGTAGATAAACATCAAAATTTGCAATAACATTCTTTGCTCTTTATTCAAGGAATGTTCAGGATACTTTGCAAGCTCTTCCTTTTTGGTTTATTATCTTATTCTTTTTTTCCAAAATGCATGTTGTGCTTAGAAATCCCGCAAATGAACTTTGCAGTATACTTCTCTGTATACCATTTTACATCACTTGCTTATTTTTTATTTTTGCATTGTTAGTGGTTTAGAGGCTCTGCTGCGTTTAAGAATAGTCTTTGGTGATAAGATACAATTTGAAACTGATGCATTTTTTTATGTTATGCAACTTCAGCTGTAATAAAGTTGAAAAATTCTGTTCCAATAACATGAAGGTGATTCAGAGCATGTTTTGCATATTCATTTCTCTGGTTAACAGCCAAACCTATTTTACAGGAACACGTTTAAAAAATCATAGCTATATAGAGGACCCAGATAATACTGGCTTAATTGTGGCATGTAGTGTGCTAACAGCAATTCTCTGTAGAAATGCTTGTTATTTTCTGGAACAAAATTGGTCCTATAAAGCTCGGTATCATGCAATTTTAATTCTAGACCTACATGACAGATTAAACAAGCCATGTACGTAGTAAACAGTGTCCCAGAGTTCTGTAAGGTACTGCAGAACAGACCTGTCGTTCTCGGAGAGGTAATTAGTTATTACAAGTAAGTACTTGGTATCTTAGTATTAAGTGTAGTAAATACTAAATCACTGTTTTTATTTCTCATGGCCTTCAAAGCACCATTAAAGAATTGGGTCTGAGCTGTTTCTGGTGGTGATTCTGGGTGTCAGAGCTGGGGTTGGCAGTGGGCTCTTCCAGCCCGTGTGTGTAACTGTAAAGAACAGTGATGTTTACCTCAATTTCTATTTCCTACCCATAGATGAATCTACTGGTTTGTGAGTGTGAGAGGAGATGAAGGGAAGCAGAAGCACTTGTTATATACCAAATGATTTAGTGATTTGATTGGGTGGAATTTGGATGTTCATTTTGAACTAGAGATGGAAAGTCTAAGCTTCTTTTCAGTATTGCTGCTTTACTTTATACTGTTTAGTAATAGAGTAGTACTAAAGCATATAATATATCCAGGTAATGAATATTAGCAGTAATTAGCTGTATATTTTGTTAACAGGTTACTTTGCGGTAAGTTTGGATAGGGTGCGCCTGTGTGGGAGTTTGTGTGAGATTTTTGCCTCAGTATTAGGAATTCAGTAGACTTGGAAGTAGCTGTTCTTTGTTAAAAAAGATTGTTTGGTGTTGGGGTTTATTTCTCCTACAAAAGTGATTTTCTTATTGCTGAGGCAGTGTCTAGTCACATAATTTTAATTCCAGTTTTGTAATGAGACATGCCAAGCTTCATAACCCATTGAACTTTTGGGACCCTTCTAAGCATAAGTCATAACGGAATAAAGTGCCTTCTGGAATTACAGTCTAATGAAAGTTACAATTTACATATTGCAGTAAAACTGATTAGCTGTCTTCTAATTGTTTGGAGCAAATGGCCAAAGTTCTTAGTATTTGGTGATTGGAAGAATGCTGTAGAACCACAAATGTCAGTTAATAAAAATAAAGCTAATGTCTTTTTCTTTCTGATTGTTTGGACTTTTTTTAGGCTGGTCCATACAGGCGTGTTTCACTAAAGTTCAGCTTTTGGTTAAGGGACTAAGCCTTTTCAGGATTCTAGTTAATACCAAAACTAGGACATTTTAGTCTGGATGTGAAGTGTGTGCCTCCCTATCACAGACTCACAGCATCCACAGCGACACTGAGCATGGAGCCGAGTCTGAGCAGCTCATCAGAGGCAGCAGCAGCAGAGTGGAAAAATTATCAGGCAACTTGGGCAATGAAAAGATTTGACTGCTGGAGCTCTTTTGAGGGAAATCCTGGTAAAATGTCAAGGTGTCTGACTGAACCCAAGTTTTTTAATCTGTCGGTTTTTTCCTTTTTTTTAAATCTTTCTGAATGGCTTGGTAAAGATCAGATTTTTAAGTGTCAAAGCAGTTAATTTGCAACACTTATCTGCCATTGAGATTATTTCTTTTCAGTTGGGCTTTTTTGTTGTAGGTGTAACAGAAATGGCTCAGGACTTTGTATGTGTGTATATATTATCTATATTGTGTGAAACTGAAGCTCTCTGATCTTAACTGGGCATGCTTTCTATTTTCCCTTCTTGATCTCCTCACTTTTCTAGGAAAAATATTTCAAGTCAAAGTGCTAGTGCCGTACAACACTGATAATGGGTTGTTGGTCACTTGCGCTAGGATTGTTCTGCAGCACCCAGGACATTTCCTGGACTTGTCAGTGTTAGACAGCCACTGCATCAAGAATGTGCATTTATCTCTGTGAGACATCAGTTCTAGAAGCACACCACTAATTTGAGAAGACAAGGTCAGGCTTGCCAATCGCAGGCTTCGTGCGAATTGGATTTCTGCATACCAATTTTAGCAAAATGTGTTGCCACAAAAGGTGGCTGGACTAAAAGAAAAATTTTCCATCAAATAATACAGAAGTTGTCATAGCAGACAAGACCAAAAAATAATTACTTTTTTTTTAGCCCCCTATTGGGAATGAAAAGCAATGGATAACTTCATCTCAAATGTCTTGGATAGGCAAGAAATTTTTATGTAGCTGACAAGTCTTGGAGCCTAAATGCACCATGTTGGTATAAAATACGTATTTGCATTTGGTGAAGCACAATTCCACTGAAGTAAAAGTTTTGAAATAAGTAACAAAAAGCAAACTTTTGAATGTTTTTTCACTTCTCAGGTCACGATCAAGGTCACCCCGGAGAAGGGCTCACACACCAGAACGGCGGAGAGACGAGAGAAGCGTTCCCACAGCGTACCGCATCAGCAATAGTCCTGGGAACAGCAGGAAACGGCCCCGCTCCAAGTAAGGGCTCCTGGTCCTGGACAGGGGGGTCTTGGCGCCCTAAAACAGCCTGATGGCTTCTAGGCTCCTCAGCTAGAGCTTAACCTTTGTATGTTCTAGAGATTTATTTTGATGGAAAAATACTTTTTCAGGGGGGAAAAAAAATGGACGCACTTGTTGTTCTTCCCTGTTCTTGCATATGTTTGAACAGCAGCTGTACAGTCAAATTGGTGGGAGTTAATGCACTGCTGTTTGCTGGCCGTGAGAGTTCAGATTTCACTGGGAGTTTCGTATTTCCCTCTTGTTGGGAGTTCACTTGACTTTTGTATTTCCCTCTTTCCTCATGCTGTGATTGTGCAAGCTGTATGACCTCCGTACAGGTCATAGCACAGCTATGATGTCAGCTTTCTGGACATGCGTCATATCTGCGTAAGGGCAACGCTGATTTAGCAAACAGTTATTTTACAGTTATTTTACTGGCAGACTGGAATATGAAATATGAATCATGGTGTCATCTTGAGAGCATCCTGCATATAGTCACTCTTAAACTATTATAATCAAAATGGTATTTAGTCTTCAACTTCTTTCTCCGTATGTCTTGTGGAATAAGAAAGAAAGAGATCACTTTCAGCTTCATTTAAAAAATTTAATTGTTTTTTACCACAACGTCTCTTGATAGCCTGTAATTAATTGATGTGTGGTAGGCATAATTGAGAACTTCCTAAGTATACTTCAAATGATTTAGTTTTTAACAATCATCAAATGAAAATAATAGAGGCTCCTGTGGAATTAATGCACATTTGGTTAAGCGGAAAATATAGAAGCTTAAAATATTTGTTTTCCTATAAATGCACTAAAGACTCATTTTTTCACATCTCCATGCCATTCTTAATGCTGTGTCGGTGTGTCTTCTGCTTGACCATTCAACATTTAAAACTATAAATTATTTTTAGAATTTTGCTACTCCAAGTCGTAAATTATAATGGTAATTGTGAAATAAATGACATTCCTCTGTGAATAATATTGCTATATAGGTCAAAATTTTAAACTTCTGTTAGGCCTCAAACAAGAAACCAGAAAGTGGCACAATAAAATATGGCAGTAATTACAGAAGATGTAGACTAGAGGAGGAGTATTGTAGTTAACACAGATAAGGATGCAGCTCTGATTGCAGAAATTAAATCAGAAACTGTTTCAGCCCTGACATGTTAATTTTCAAGTAAAAATGTGATGGACCAGTTTTCATGTTCAATTATGGAACAGATTCTTCATCATTCAGCTGTTCTATTTGTTCATCATAATCTGAGATGAAAAACACTGAAAAAGCTTACAGTAAAATGCTTTTCTTGCGTGACAAATGTTTGCCAAGATTTTCAAGAGTCAAATGTGAGATCTGTTCGCAGCTTCGTTATGTGAGGATGTTTTAAGAAACAAAGTGATTGAAGTACATAGAAGTCAAGGAAGAACTGACTTTGTAGTTGATGGTTTTGTGCAGTCATGAAAATGTTAGAGGCTGTGGGGTTTTTCATCTGGCACTTAATCATTTTTTATTCAAGGAAAGTGTAAGGAGGTTTTTGCAATTTTAAGTCTTGATTGTTTTCTCTATATAAAAATATATATTATGTCTCTATATAAAATATATTATATCTCTGTATAAAAAATTGTGGAGTAAATTCTAAGCTTCAGAGTTGTACACTGTTTATGTGGAAATGCAATGTGTTACAGTATTGCACCTTTTAAAGCAGTAAATTCCCACTAAAATTCAAAGTAAAGGAATGAATAATATGGTATTTAAAAGGTGGCTAAAAGTTCTAAAATGTTCTAGAAGCTTCAAGAACATTCCTCTGAATAGACTTCTAGGAGGGCATGCTAGAGAGGGATGTTTACATAGATATTGCCTACTTCTAATTAAGGCATCACTCTAGTTATTCTAATTATAGTAATATCAATAGTAGTGTGTAAATCATACAGACATAAGTTCATAGCCAGGTAAAAAGATTGGATAGTTTCATCCTTTATATATTAGTAATTGAATTCTCTTTGAGCTTAATATTGCTTGTGAGGTGACTATCTCTGTTCCCTTCTGTCAGTAATAAACACATCGGGTACCCCAAGCCCTTTGTTTCAGCTTTCATGCTGACAGACATTTGTGGATCTAATTTCCAGGGTCTGAAACAGTTCTCACTTAGGCACACTGTTAGGTCCAGATTAGTCTGAGTGCAATACACTATCTCATTTAAAATTTTGATCCTGTGGTTTGTTGCATTGCAGGTTGGATCACTAGGAGAGGGGATTTTTTTGTTTTGTTTTAAAAACCAAACAAACTGTGGATTTGCCTTGTAGATATTTCACATAGCCATAATTCCATGTTTTGTTTCTTTTTTGAGCTAGGAAAATTGTAAACTTACATTTCTTACTGCATCCTTAGTGTCTGGTGTTGTTTGGGAAGGAACTCCCTTCTAGCAAAATTATTCTGCAAATCTCCAATGAAAGGCATTTTGTTGTTGTCAGCAAAACGCTGTGTTTTGGTGAGAACCTCAGGAACCAATAGTTGCCTAGTGTAATATATTAAAAAGAGCTTCGGAGAAAGTATTTTGTACAACCATAAACCTGTGGTATTCGGTAAGACTAATGCTTGCTGAGTGCAAGAGAAACAGAAGTGTGCAAAGTAACTTCAGCCTAGCTAGTGTAATATTGCTTTAAATATTCTTCAATAAAATATTTTCTTCTCACAGAAGTCCCCATGAAAAGAAGAAGAAAAGGCGGTCTAGATCACGTACTAAATCCAGAGCTAGGTCTCCCTCACCATCCATGTCGCCAGGCAAACCATCCACACACAAAAATTCTGTACATTCAACTAGTGTCTCTCCTGTGGAGAGCAGGGAATCCAGCCAGGAACGCTCCAGGTACCGTGCTTTGTTACTGTCTTCCTGCAGTGCTGCTGCCTCTTGGCAGTCAGGGTGTCTGTGACCAGAGTCATGGGGGGGGGCTCGGTGTGTGTGCTTATCAAAAGTAAAAGTCCCTGGGACACAGCACTGTCTGCATCAGTCTGATAAACGTGTTGGATCTCTTTTGCTTTCTGGAGTAAATTTCTCAGCCTTACAGGAAAACTGGTGCAGAAAATTCTGCAGCCTATTTCTAAGTTGGAAATTGGAAGCTTTCATGAAATGAGATAACTCTTTGAAGTAGAACTTTAATAGAGTGGTTTGAATTATAACATGTGTCAAGATTCATGATTAAATTATTTCTAGAATATAGAACAGCCCTGTTAAAAATTCTCAAGCTGCTTTTCAGATTTGTCTGAGCAGTTGTACAAGTGATTTTTCTGACCCTGACTTACATTCTTTGGTTGACTGAGAGAGCTGTTGACTAACATAGGAGAAACATGTACAATAAAACCCAAATCAAGATGGGGGGTGAAATGCATTTTTAAAACTTTTACTATAAATTTTTAATTTTATTTTTTAGGGGAGTTTCTCAGGAAAAAGACGGCCAAATCTCTTCAGCAATTGTGTCATCAGTGCAGAGTAAAATCACTCAGGTACAAATAGGCCAATTCAGAGTATATTGCCTAATTAAGTATGTCCAACAATTGTTTTCTTCTCTTACCACCTTGGACAATTCTGAACTTCACGTATGATGTAGAGACATGTTCACTGTCTTTCTTAATCTGTTTGCTTATGGGAGCAACAATTTTTTTGGTTCTCTATGTCCTTTCAATTCTAATGAAGCCTCTAAAGACCAAGCTAAATTCATTAGGCTGCAGTTGTATCCATTGTAAAGATGCTAAAGTTGTGCTGCAGTACTCAACAGCCCATCTTACTATGTAGAGCTCTTAACAAGTTTCATGGAAGAAGGAAATATTTAACTTTTTTTAATTGGATAAGCCAACTTTAAAGGAAAAATCACATTCTGATTTTTTTCAGTGGATAAGTTATTCTGTCAAGAAATAAATGTTGTTCAAAAATTTAGTTCTGCTATGGAAATAGTGGTAGTTGGAAATTGATACTAGTGGTCTAGTACCTTATGTACAAAATTTGATCAATTTCTTATGGCAAACCCTAAACAAGATTATTAAGGAAAAATAGCAAGTATAGGCAGCTGAGAAAGAAAAAGGAGTGTTAATATCACAGCATTTCTTATGCTACCAAACAAATGCACGGGAATTCCTGGTATGAGAAATGAGATAGAAACTACAGCATGGTCTTTAAAGCAGAGCAAACATCCCACCCTTCCAACACATATACCCTTCAAAGGTCATTGGTTTATGCATTTTTAGGTTAAATGTTGCTTATGGCATAGCATTTCCTAGTTTAATATTAGACTGCTTGTTTGAAGTACAGCTGTAAGAGAAGGAATGATTACTGAAGCAAAATACAGTTCTTGGTTGCTGTTTGCAAAAAGTAAAAAATAGGAATGAAACTTAAATGAATTTGCAAGATATTTCCCAATGCAGATGAGTTTAGCATCTCTTTATCATTAAAGGCTCCAAAAAATGGAATTTAACCAATTATTAAATTGTTGTGCTGCCATTGTCCTGCCTAACCCTAACCAAGTCAGTATTTTTTCTTATTCAGATCCTTCCATCTGTAAAGCAGAAGGAATAATGATGCTAAATTCCCCTCTGGTGTGTTTTGAGAACTTCAGATGCAAAATGCTTTAAAAGCACTAAGGAATTTATTTATGTTGCCTTTGTGAACAAATGTTTAAGTAACTCAGATTTGTTACTGACACACACTTTTTATTTTGTCATCGTTTTTTGCAACCCAGTTATTCAATGCTGTTAACATGAAATTTCATTTCTTTTTGTAATGCTGTTCCAACTGCATGCTCATACAAGACTGAGAGTCTGTTTGGTTTCACAGTCTGTCTGTCATATGAGAAAATGCCTCTGCTCTGTAAATTTTTGGTTCAGATTTACAAAGCAAGGAAAAAACCTTTCTGTTTTGGAGTAATTGTTACATTCTTTTCTTACTGGCTCTTTCTCTTTTTCTCCTTTTCCCCATTTTAAACCTCCAGTGGTTAGTAATTGTGTGTTCATTACAGGGTTTCTTTGAAGATACGGTCATAGTTTTTCCATTTCAATTGATGTGATTTCTGTGCTTTGTTGTATAGAAACTGCTTGACATATTTATGCAGAGCACTTTGTTGCATTCTGGTAAAACCAGAATTCAGTTCCTGTCATAGGAACTTTCTCCAAATTATTTTACTCATTTAGCCTAGGAGCTAAACATTTGATAGTCATGACTCCAGGTCTCCCGCTTGACTGGGATACACACTAACCCTTTCATGCAGAGTTTTGCAGTCTTGTGTTTTAGCTCTGATCAAAGCTCAGACGTGTCTGATTATTTTCCTTTTATTTTCTACAGGATCTTATGGCCAAAGTGAGAGCAATGCTTGCAGCTTCCAAAAACATCCAAACCAGTGCCTCCTGAGACCTGTTGGAACTGACCATAAAGAAATTGTGTGAAAAGAACAATTGAAAAAGAACTGCCTCATCTCAAATGTACAGCTGAGCTTGGCTCACTTGGTTCACAACTCGCCTAATTTACCAGAACTCAAGAAGCTAAAACCTGTCTTTCTGTACAGAAGCATCTCCTTGAAATTTCATTAAATTTTTTCAGCCAGAATATCTTTGAAAAATTTTTGGGTTTTGTAAATTGATTTTTTTTTGACTAATTCTTCAATAACATTTTATGATCAGCAGTCTGTATGTGTATATTTGTAAATACTATGTTTCTGTGAAAAGTATTACACAATAATAAAGAAGGAAACATCTTTCATTAGCTAGAGTTTTTGTGGAGTCCTTAATTGTTTGCAGTTAATTTTGTTACAAATTAATTTTTTTTATTATTTTCTGCTTTTCAATTTGACAACTGTCCTGCCTGCTAACCACCTTAAGCTGAAAAATTCTGTCTTCCTTCATGCACAGGATGATCTCAGAAAAATGCTTGTGTACTTGGATGTCAGTAGTAGACAGTTTTTGAACAAGGGATGTGATTTTCTGTCCATGAGTTAGAAAGGTCTTGGAGCCTCCATGTGAGGGGTTAGCCCTTTAAAATCAATAACTAATGGTCAGTAGCCCCATTGTCTTAGTGTACCTTGTTCTCTTGCAAGGTACAGAAAAGAGGATATTTTTGGACATTCATCAGGCATCCTGTATAGAAATCCAGCATTTTTCTGATTTAACATACTGCTGAAAAAGATATTTACTAACTTGTATTTTACTGACAGAGACTTATTAACTTCTTTCAAAAAGTTTGTGTCCTCAGTAAAATTGCATGTTTATTTATTACGCATTTGTTTTTCCACACTGAGGCTCTTTCAATGTTTTAATTTAAATGCTCTTAAAATTAGTACCAAAAAATGTGTGGATTTTTACCAAAGCCTGCTTTGTAATGGTTGGTTATATTCAAAAGGTGCCATTATTAGCAATTGTCTAATTCCATAAAGAATGGGATCATGGCTTTTACTGATCCCTGAAAAAGTCAGTGATCCATAGTCAGAGTCTGGGTTTAGCGACTCACTGTCCCGATTTTCTCAATTTTATGAAAGGTAGGTGGAGGTTGGAAATGGATTATAGAAATTGAAGTTCACACTTCCTCATAGACCAGTTGGTAAATGATTTCAATAGAATGACACAGAAAACAACCCTAATACGAAAATTTTCCTGTTCAAAGCAAGGGGAGGAAAAACAGCGTTGATATAATTCAAATTTTCAGTAACATGATGGTCTAAATGGTCCCTGGCATGCCATTTGCTCCCTTGGAATGCAAGCACAGTATTTGGGAAAGGTAATTGATCACGTTTCTTTTCAATTTTTGGTTAATAATTAGCAGGATTCGCACTCATAAACAATATAAAATGCTGGGTGTGATGCAAAGAAATATTGTGCACATAACCTGTGAAGAAACAGAGCCATATAAATGGTCATGTAGAATGATGTTATCCACCAGTTAGCTAATTATTTCAGTTATTTGCAGTGTTTTGACTAGGATGAAAATATCAACCAGTACCGGGGAGGCACCATTTCATCTGCACCAGTTGGTGAAACAGTACTAGCAGAGAGAGATAAAAAAGGACATAGATTTCAAGACAGCTGTTGTAGGTTGTTGTGCAGCATTGGAATTTACGGCTGCTGTATTTTTCTCCCCTAAATGGAGTTAAAAGTCCCACCATGGCTAAATAATTGGCAGCTTGGATGCAAGTTGTTTGCCAAGTAATAGGAAAAAATTCCAGATCTTTGATAAAATAGACTGGGCAGCTTGTTTGGCGGCTGCCCTGCAGATTCATTCTTTTTGGGAAGGTTGGTGCGTTTAGGACTTCCTAGAATATTTTCTCTTTCTATGAGCAAGTCTTCTAGTCCTCTCCTTTTTTTTTAATCCCTTTTGTGATATGTCAGGAAATGAAGTGTTTAGCTCGAGAAAAATTTAGATTAAACTGCATTTTTGTACAGTTTTTTTTTTTTTTTAACTGAGGTTTGTTTGCATTTAGCAGTCTCATGAGGAGCTGTATTCTCTAAAAAGTAGTAGTGTTTTCATTATGCTTTTTTTCCCCTAAAAAATAAAGGAGTTGTAAAATGGCTTGAACTGCTTTACCAGAATAATTTCTCATTTGGAAACCAATGTAGCTTTTTTTGGACTCATCACAGACACCGGCTGTATTGTAACTATTTGTAAATACAGCATGGAGCTTGTGATACAGTGAGTGCAATTCCAGGTGTCTGGTATATTAGGAGAATGTGTGACCAGTGTCAGGAAAGTGTCTTAAAAACTTCAAATAGTGAAATTTTCAAATGTCTGTTTTCCAGGTATGAATTTGCAGCACAATCCCTAAGCGTCTGGTTCTGGATCAGATGGCACCTCACAGTCCACCTCCCATCCACAAAACTGTATGTATTCAGTTCCTTGCCACATTTCCATGCACCAACAGGCCTAAAAAGGCCCTGGATCACCTGGCTGTATTGCCAGAATCTTTTTTCTGGTGAGAAATACACAAGATTGCTGCAACAGGGAGTTAAAAAATCAGGAGCACTTTGGTTGGCGGAGAGCAGGCTCTGAGTAGCCATGAGGAAAGCCCTGTGTCAGCTCCTGAGTAGTCAGTAAGTAGTTTTGGTTTTCCAGGTTTCTCATTGTGTGAAAGCTACATATTGTGAGATTGCTTTGCTTTCAACTCAGTGAAATACAGTAATTCAGGCAACTCTTGAGCTGTAGGTACTTATTTTCTCTGCATAAGTGTAATGAACTAGGACTTGGAATGTTAATATTGGATTTCCAAACAACTTTGGAAGGGGCTTTTCGTCTGCGATGTGACAGCCTATCTTTTCCCTTTCTCTTAGAGGGAACATACATGTTCTCACTTGTAAGCTTCGTGCATTAGAAACATCAAAATTATATTCTTCATTTCGTAGTGGGGCAACAAATGATGACATTTAGAATAAATGTTTTCTTGGATTTAAGGCAATGACTATTTTGTGAAGACATTTTATTAAGAAATCCTATTTAATTAAATTTCTACTTAATTAAATTGCATTTATTACCTATTCTTCTTCTTCCACCCCTAGCCAGCAACTAATTATATTAAGCAAAGAAATAAAAGTCTTGTAGATTGAGGTTAGTAAACTGCTAAGACATCTTATTTGCTAGTTTTCCTTTTGCCATTATGATCTAAAAGCATAAAGTACAGCACTGCACTAATTTAACATTGTTAATTTACAAGATGAAAATAGCTCGGCTATATCATGAAAATTTGTTTGAAATTCTATAAATGCAAATCTTAAAAGTTCAGTGTTTCTTTATTTTTCCTTTTGTGATTTAATTGCAAATATGGTCTGAGTATCTTGTTTTGCTTTTAGACAGATCCCTCCAGCACAGAAGTGTAGTTCAGTGAAATATTACATGTAAAAGGAAAAGGCTTTATTGGAGCATTTGGTTGGAAACTAAAATGTGCCTGCATGCTGATGAGCTTTTGGTCTTTCTGGTAGCAGCTGGAGTGGTATTGTTGTTGTTACTCTGTTTGAACCATCAAAGGATAACTGATAAATCTTGATGCAAAACATGTCTTTGCTTTTTGCCTTAATTTTCCCTGCTCTGGATTACAGAGGAGGTATATTCACCCTACTGCATTTTCTGTAATCTTAAAGCAAGTTGTAAGCATTTATAACAAATCCATTTTTACCTTTCAGGATACTTGAAACTTCCCTGGTATTAACTTAATATCTTTAATTTGGATGAAGATGATAATCTTGTGGCAACAGTTAATCCTGAACACACAGCATGACAAACATTATAAAAAGCTCTGCCAGACCATTTAAAAAGTGATGGTGATAATCTGCTCTCTCTGGCTTGCTGCCATGCTTTCCTCAGGAGACATGATAGGACTTTTCTCTGATAAGGACAAAATGGCTTCACATGCAATGGTTGCCTGCTGACAAACTCATTTTTCTCTTTACACTGAGTGTTAAAATGATGATCTCTGCATAGGAAGTCAGATGAGTTCTTGTTGATACTTGACAGTGTTACAGATACAGCTGCCTGCTTGGGTACAAGCAATCCCAGTAGGCAAGGCTGGAGGGGGGCAGGTGCTGATCGCCCCAGACAGCGCAGAGTGGCAGATATGATGCCTCACTGCAGGGAAACTGGTGTTATATGGGGATCTCAGATTTTTATTTTCCTGTTCCCTGTAAAATAGTCCTAAGGATGTCTTTTTCCAGAGGGGAGTTCCATATATGCTTATATTTCCTCTATTAAAATGTTAGCAGGATTTGGGGTTTCTCATAAAAATGCAATCCAGAGATGAGTATCTGCAACATTATTTATTAGGATATGACACCTGGGGTGATTGTGGGCACTTTCAGTTAAATTACTGCTCTGGCTTGTTATAAAAGCTTTACTCCTCCAAAAATGCTAAAGCTTGAAAAAAACCTACCCTTAATTGATCAAGAAATAGGTCAGAGGGTTTGCTATAACAAGAAAGGAAACAAAATCTGTAACCTTAATTCCTTCTTTCTGAAATTCTAATTCATTTTCTAAGACAAAATGGACAGGAAAAACTTGTAAGGACTGACGAAAATATGAGCACTTTTCCACCTTGGGTCAAGTAAGTGAGAGGTGATATTTCAGCCTTGAGCTGTTGAGGCAATCAATACTACACTGTCTGCAGATGTTTCAGCTTTTTAGCTTATGCACGGTAAAGATTATAAATCACCAAGTGCAACAATTAAAAGATTTTTATCAAAATCATAAGGCTTTGCTGTAAGAAAATGGTGGGCTGGGTGAAGCTTGTGTTACAATGGTGTCATTGCAGCTCCAAGGTAAATTAGAGAGCTTTATCACCTTGACCTCACCTGGAAACCTTCTCATAGTGGACACTCAACACGGAGTGAAAAGACGTGCTAGGACTTTTCTCTGATCTACTCAAGAGATACAGTTGCAGCTGTAAACCTCTTATTGCCTTGGATTCTTATGGTAAGATGTGCAGGATTTGAGTGTAATGGTGTAATAATGACAGAGGAATAAAAGTCCTTTAGATGCCCCAGTGCATTGTTTTATATTTCCAGAACAAAACACTTAATGTAGTTGCATAATAAGAGGCCTCCAGTTTACTCAGTGTAATCATGAGTTGTGAAAGCTGTGAGTTAGCAAGTTAATAGTTTTCTTGGAATTGCCACTGCAAGCAATAGATGATCTTGTGTGGTTCCCTTCTCTGTTTGGATCACAGTGGCCCTGAGAGTTGTGCTGCTGTTTATCAGTGGGGAGACATTTCCAGCTCATCTGTGTTCTCACTGTCAGGGCCCTGAGTGTGGCAGTAGACCTTAATAGTCCTGAGCAGACTGTGTGAGACCTTCACCCACTGATGCCAGGTGCTGTTCTCGGGCTCACAGGGCTATGCTCAGGCTGGAGACATCCCTGTCCTGTCACCTGTGTTGCTGTCTTGAGCTCCCAGCTTCCTCCTCCAGGGACCTCAGGCTCCGTGACCCTTGTTGCTTGAGTCTAATTCACCGGCTGCTGTCATGATCCACAGAGGGTCTGTTTGCCTCCGCTTGCATATCCTCAGTGAAGCTGTCCCCGTGGCTTTGGACTAGCTCTGCAGGGATATGTTTAGTCCCAAGCTGAATGCCCTGTGTGTTACCACAGGCAGTAGAAATTGTCTGGTCAAAACCAGTAAACTTAAGTAGCTTTTACAGAACTCATTCTCCTTCATAAAAGTTGTATTTAAAAATAATGTCCAGTGTAATCTGGGCATTCTCTTAGCTGAATACTGGCAGCTTCGTGATCCAATTAAAACACTCCCTGAATCCACACATCCCATTGCAAAAAATTTCTTATGCTTTAAACCTTTGTACATCACGTAAAAATTTGTCTTCAGTTGCATCTTCTATTTGTACTTCTGAAATAGGTGTAAGCTTGTGTGATGTTTTTAATCAGGAAATGGTGTAAATTGACAGCCTTAAGCTGTTACTGCACACAGAAACACTGAGACATGTGTCTATTAATTCTACAGAAGGAGCACGTTAAATTCCCACTGTTCATAATCTCCTGTTGGAACCAATATCAGCTAATGACTTTAATGGTATCACACTTGGCAGAAATTAAACACATCTTTCATCCTTTCCTAAAGCTATTTCTGTTTTAAAGCATTGTAGACAAGGAGACAAATTGGACAAAGAATGATATTATGTGTTGAATTTAAAACAATACTGTAGAAATGAGTGAGCTACGCTGGCAAATCTGATGGAGGTCGTCCAGTATTTCTTCACTGGCAAAAAGTCATTCACTCGAGTCTGACAGCCTAATGGTTTTGATGGTACCGTGATAGTTTTTTGAACTTGGGCACAATAATGGGTGCTGAAAAACTGTTGTTCTCATACTGTGACAGTGAAAATTTGCTGGATTTTAAGGCCAGTGCAACTTTGCCAACAAATGAAGTCTTATCTCTTCAGAGGCAGAAACAATTCTGTGTTTTCTTCCCAGAATAATGACTACTTTATGTGGAGCTGTGGATAACAGGCAGTATGCAATCAGACTTTCTTTATGGAAATGGTGGAACTACTGGCCTTCAAAGTCATTGCACTTGCTTCCTCTTTCTGACAGTCCTCCCAGCCTAAGGCAGAGGTTCTGATTTAAGAAAGCTAGGAATATGCTTTCTGTAACATCTGAGTTAGGTAGATCTTTATTTGGCAAGGGCAAATAATTTCAATGCCATTTAGTAGGCAGGGGGTTGGTTTAATTGTCTGTGTTTCTATTTGAAGCAAGAAGCAGCTCAGCCTTGCTGTGGGGAAGTGGTGCCATCTCACAGAGAGACGGAAATAGAAACAGCGATTGAGGATGTGCATGGGTGAGAGACCTCTGCTCTCTGGACTGGCTGCTCACCAGGAGACAGGGCAATACTGAGATTCCCCAGGTGCACAGTTTCAACTTGCTCTCTTAACTGTGTCCAGTGTGCTGAAACGTCCCTGAAATTTAGGCTTTCTGTCTTGCTAACCTCAGTATTCCCTTGTGACAGTGCAGAAGAGCACTAATGTGGTGGTCTTATTCAAGATATGAACTATTTTATAAAGAAAGAATATTCTTTGCCTTTATGCTGAAAAATATGCATGCAGTAAATATTACTATTTATCCATAAATAAGATTTACGCTGTGGAAAATTTCCTTCTGTAAGTGGCCTGCCTGCACCGGTCCTGTTTTCCAGTGTTCTGTAGCAGTGCCTCAAGGTAATGCACTTGGCCACTGTTTTTCAGGCTTTGAAGTTATCCCTTCCCATTTCACCTTGCTGAAGATTCTCAAAAACATCTTGCCAAGTCTGGAAAAAGCAACAAGTTTGGGCAGCCAGCAATTGATTTGATGCTCAGGAAAATACATTCTTGGTCCTTTAGCATGCTGATCTCCATACAGTCTCTGATTTGTTGTTCTGTTTGTGAGTGGAGCTCTGATGGATGAAAGCAGCAAGTCCCCAGAAGCCTCTAAGTACTTTTTAGCTTGTGGTATGTGCATTCTGCTTGGCTGCTGACTCACTTATGACTGGTCCAGCTTGTTCCATTCAAAGTTAGTACCCTAGCCTGGATTTCTGTGTTTCTAATGAGTACCTCAAAGCTCAGTTCTAACTCTGAACCTGACAGCTCTTTCAAAATGCTGCTCTTCAAGGTCTTTCATCATCTGAACACTAGAACTTTCAAGACCAAAGTTTTACAGCTTTTACCCCTTTGCTAGTAATGAGTTTTACGCCTTAATAAATGCTTCAGCAAAGTAGGCTCTATCTGCAGTTTCTGTAAAGTCACTGAAGAGTCTCTGATTTCATTCAGGCATTGTCAGCCGCACAAAAGCATCTTCTCAACAGTCTTCTATAAATGACCTGTTACCTTAAGAAACAGCTTCCCATTACTTATTCTTACATAGTTACTTTTCTGTTCATATCACATAGTTTGAGTTCAGCCAAAATCTTGTTCAGTCTGTTGTACAAATCTCTCCATACACTACCCAGTCCCTCGGCAGAAGTTAATACCGGAGAAGTTGTGCAGAGCCTTGAAAATGCCTGATCTTTGCAGAAGGGACTCTCTCAAAAAAGCCTTCCAAATCCTCCTGTCTATACCACAGTGCCCAGGACTGTGAATGGTCTGCCAATAAATAACGACATGTGAATCACACTTCCTTTTCTCCACCTTCTTAGAGGGGTATTTCAGTGTTCAGCATGTAGCTCAATTCTCTGGAAAGCATTCTAGATGATCATTTGATTTATCAAATGATGTTGTGTAGAGGTGGCTGCTTGCTGGCACGCAGCTGTAATTTGAGTTCCATATGTGGGTTTGTTAGGCACAGCTTCAGACAATGGCAGGAAAACAGGGAAGTGTTCCTTATTTACCAGTCAAAGCAGTATGAAAATAAAGGTCAAGTAGTGCCTGTTGAGGATGAGGCCATTCACTGCCTGCCCAGGACTGGGGAGGAGAGGATGTGGTGCTGTCTCACTGTGAAGATAAATTGTACAAGATCTTGCCTCTGTTTGCTGCACTGCTCTGGCACATCTGCTCTTCACACTGGCATTGAGCTCTTACTGACTTACGGGACAACAGGCTGGCAACTGAAAGATTCAGGAGACTTCAGTTCTTTTAAGAGAGGAGGGACAGCTATGGGTTAAATCTTAAAGTGCATAGACCTGGTTCAAGTGTGACTGTAACTGCAGCTACCTGGAACCCTAGTTTTATGAAGAAGATAAAGCATATTGTGATACAAAAGTTTTTCTGTCCGAAAAAGTCAGCAGCCTACATATGGAAAGAAAGTGAGACCCATGACCAGCAAATCAAATTGATTGGGTTTTATTCTATCAACCATTGATGTTCTGAAATAACAAGGAAAAATGCTGTAAACAGTGCTGTATTGAACACTGATTCACTGAATCTTTCTTTTTAATTGTGCTGTCTGAAGGATGAGCCTCTGCAGTGTCTAGAAGTGCCCATGAAAACT
Source organism: Serinus canaria (assembly GCF_022539315.1). Classification (NCBI taxonomy): domain Eukaryota; kingdom Metazoa; phylum Chordata; class Aves; order Passeriformes; family Fringillidae; genus Serinus; species Serinus canaria. The sequence goes on from NC_066329.1 coordinate 13,884,173, forward strand.
CAAAAGGGAGAAAATGAATATATTAAGCAGCTAATTTGTAGCATGGTGCCAGTCTGCCTTTTCGATTCTCCCTATCAACAGAAACCATAACAGGCTAATTCCTTGCTGTAAAATGTTATTTTTCATTTTTACATGTGAAGTTCGTGACATGCTGCATGGAGTGGGAAACAGGAAGAGGGGCTGTCAGTGAAAATAACATCTCATTCCCTTGGAGTAGCACTGTAAGATGTTCTGCAGAAATGTTTACCCTCACCAAAGGGAAGGCAAAAGCTCTCTGCTGCTGCAGAAAAAGTGGAGGGATTTTCCTTTTCCATGTTATATTTTAAATTACGTTGCCCGAAGTTTTTGTAACAAAACTTGGTGAGAAAGAGGAGCTCCAAATTTTCGAATCTACTGTTATCTTTATAGACCCACGTTCATAACAAAAGCTTGATTGGAGGGGGACACAGGTTCCCACTTGCAGGCTCAAGGGAGTTGCTGCTGTCGAGGACTGGAGAATCCTGTGAGTGAGTGCTTCTCTCCTCTTCCTGCAGGCTGTCACTGCTTTGTTGGCTTGCAGGGAGAGGAGTTCATCTCTCTGTGTCCTTCAGCCTACATCCTCTGTGGATTAAGGAGGACATTAAGTTAGTGTGTCCTTGTGGGCGTGCTGCTCCTGGCTGGAAGGATTTTTGCGAGGCCACAGGCAAAAACACGAGTGCAGAAATTACAAGTAAAGGCAAGAAGAAGGGTTCTTTATTGGTGTGCTGTTTCTCCTGTGTTGGCTGCCACAAAATTTAGAAGCATTTCAGCTTTTTGAGTTAAAGCAAAAAGAAAAACAACAAAGCAGTCCTTCCACAACCAAAATATAACCTGAACTCTGTCAGCCCACAGCTCTGCTGTTCTCTCTGCTGGTCAGAGAGATTTGCAAGTGCCTTTAGAAATCTGGGTTATAGCTTAAGTTTTAATTTATATTCATTTCAATTTTTATCTGGGCACAGTTTAGCCTAGCATTGTAAATGTTTTCAGCTGCTGGCTTTAATTGTCAGGATTTGTACAAAAGTGTTGCTGTGTCACGAATTAAACTCTGTCCAAGTGCACAGCATCAAGCCTTGGGCATTTCTGCTAATTGCACTGAGCTTTCTACCTGTTAGTTTATTTGGATAAATATTATCAAAAGGCTTTGAGAGTCAGCAACTGTTCACAAAATGTGCTTGTCATCTGTCACTATACTCTCAGACTGCATATTTCCTGACCAGGAAGTTGAAGTGTTATTCCTTATAGCAGTATATTAACATGACAAGCAGGGCAACGAAGGGAAAGAGGGAAAAATGAAGCTAAAGATTTTGGAAATCTGGAAGTAAAGCACAACCATGGTGTAGCCAGAACACTGGGCTGGCTCTGTGTGGGAGCATGTACAGATCTCAGCTCTCCAGCTGTGTCCTTATGTGATGTATGGATCACTTTGGTTCCGTGTAAGAAAAATCAAGGTAGTTTCACTTCTTTGCTTTGTTCAGTGGTGCAGAACCAAGGGCTTAAGGGCAGTGTGCATTTTCTGAAACCCGTCAGCATAGCTCAGAGGTGACAAGAAAGAAAAGCTTAAACTGAGACCAAGAGAGATAGTAGTGTGATGCTGGGTTGTAGAGCATGGTTGCAGATTGCTACTCTCTACTTCTGAGGACATATATTTGTTTTACTGTGCAATGAGGTTAAAAACTGTGGACTGCACTGGACTGCAGGCACAATCCTACACCGAGGTGTCTGCACCCCTGTTGTGCGATCACAGCATTTGATAAGAAATGCACTTGTGGTAATGCAGATATGGACTGAGGTTTCCCAGTGCCAGTTTCAGCTGTATCCTACCACTAAAATTGCCTTTGGACTTACTTTTAAATAGATTAAATGCTTGGCTTTTGAAATCTGGACAGTAAATGCACATAATATGGCACAGCAGTTTTCTTTGTCTCTGCATCTTAAATACCTTCACATAGATAAGGAGATAAGTTTGTACTTTGATTAACAAAGCAAGCTCAGTGGTGATGGATGGAGAAACTTTTCCTGCCTGATTCCTTCTGATCTGTGTGTGCCTTTTCTTCTTCCCAACGTCACAAGTGCTGAAGGCTTCCTTGACTGTGATGGGTTAATTCAGGACATCTTGGAGATAGGTAGGGAAGATAACTATTGGCTTAACAGATGATGGTGGTTGATGAACCAAAAAGATGAATGCATAGCTAAAAATGACAGATCTTGAAACATGGAATTTTCAGGGCTGTAAATAGTGTCTGTCTAATTAAAAAAAAAAAAAAAAAAAAAAAAAAGTGAAAGCTGAGCCTTAGTAATCATTCTTTCTTCAGCAGCAATTGGTCCATTCTGGGATATTTTTATAATCCTACCTCTTGATCTTCTGAAGAGCTTTTGTGTTTGAAATAATTATTTCAAAGAAAGATGGAAGAAAAAGGAAGTTCATCTTTGCACAAGAGTTTTTTTGTCAGCTAAATATATTCATTGTAGAAACATCTCCTTCAAAAGAGGTAAAGATCATTCCCAGCATCCTGGGCTGCTATTTTTCTACTCCATCTGCCAGAAGTTTTGCAGCTGGCACAATTCATTAATTCTGTTCAACTTGTGTTCTCTCAAACCAGCAATGAATTTGATAATCAGCAGGCTAGGCTTTAAACATATGCTTTTCTTTTTATTCTGAGCTACTCACTGAGGAACACAACAGCTTTTTCCAGGGAGACACACAGCTGCATATGGATGGTGTGATGGAATCTCCATCTCCTTGGTAGTAAACTGGTTAGTGCTTGGAGCTTGTTGGAATGTGGCTCAGCATTTAGCCACTATTATGAACATCAGCACAATATCTCTGCTTGTACCCCAAGCTGCAGGGCCACCAGGAAAAGTCAGCATGAGCAACAGTGCTCTGTTTTTGCAGACTCTTGAGTCATAAGAAGCCTGTTAACATCCAGAAAGTTGATACTGGGAGGTAGTGGCCCTAAGTGCTGGAAGGAGGAGGTGGCTGTGCTTGAGACACCTTTGAGCAATGAATTTGAGTGTCCCAGCTCTGTTCTTGGCTACTCAGTTTAAATTCTGTTGATCAAGTAGCATTAAGAATATGTAACCTTCTTGAAAGGAAAGTCCTACACTTGCCAAGATAGCCCAGACCGGGAAAGCGATCAAAAGGAGGGAAGATTTTGTAACAGGGAACACAGACAGGGGTGCAGCAATGAGGAAAAGTTACAGGGACAGTGGGATCAGGAACAGGGAAACCTGAGAAGTCCAAGGAGAAAAAAGCATTGCTAGGGAAAAGCCTGCATAAATTTTCATGGATGCAAGAGTGGATATGTATAAACAGGAAAATAAAGGCAATCATGACTATCCCCATAGCACTTCATACCATTGCTACAACCTCCAAAAGCTTACTGCCTACCTGGTCTTACTCTTATGAAAGTTAACTGTTTTCTCACAAAGCTCTTTCTATACATAATTCATGTAAGTCCAGGATTCTGTGCTTATTTTTCTCTTGCAGATCTTACTGGAATGCTCCAGGGACATCCACTTATCAGGTCCAAAGCAGAGCTTTGTTTTTCCCTCTCCTCCTTGATGAAAACCTGTCAGTAGGTGCCAGTGTTCAGAATGTGATGTTCTCAGGACCCCGTTGTTCTGTCTCATTCCTGACAGCTTTCAGAGAGTGGCAAATGGCTTCCACCTTCATCTCCACACACGTGTGATACAAACAGCAGATCTGGTGACCCTCATATCTTTTTTCAATGTGTCTCTCTATAATTGAAGCAATATACACAATTTTTCTGGGAGAGTTTACAGATGGGTGACTCAATGGAGAAATTCACCCACTCCCCTGTACAAATACTTCTATATGTGCTGGTAAATTCACACAGTCTGATGAACTGAGAGCAGTGTGCCAGGACAGGACCAAGCACCCTCTTGGTGCTTGCTGTGACCTGGCACACCTGGCACATTCCTGGCTGCCGGAGGCCACCTGAGCAGTTAAAGTGCCTTTTTATGACATTTTCTTTTCTTGTGAAGGAGATGACATCTGACTCTTTCTCAGTAATAAAACCAGAGCTCCAGGGATTCACTGAAGTTGCTGGAGGGTTTTTATGAGAACCAAATGTTTGGAGAGTGGTAGCTGGTGGTGATGTGACTGCAGTCCCTGCTGGGCTACCCAGTAACATCCATCACAACATTTGTGTTAAGGCCCAGAGAAAGACACTGATGGAGGGCAATGAGGGAGGGAGCAAAGTTCCCAGCTCTTTTTCTGCAGGTATTTTACAGCAGGAACAGTTGGGTTTCTTTCTGTATTATGAGATTTTGGGTGTGTAGGAGAGAAATGAAGGGATGGTGGTGCTCATAGGCACCTCTGCTGCTCGTGCCAGCAGTCAGAGCTGAGCTAAGGGACTTGGCGTGCCAAGGGGGCAAGGAGACTGAGTGGATGTGCAGTCTAGCCCAGTGTGGGTAGGCAGGGAGGGGAACTGTGGTGGTGCTTAATGGATTGTCGTTCAGAAACGTAGCATTTGCCTCTAGGAATGACGCTTGCACAGCTGAGCCAGGGGTGCTTGAAGTGAATTAGGGTGTATAATTTCAGGTTGCCTGTGAGTCAAAGAAAGTTTTTGGAAATTCGTTCTTTATTGATGTGTTTTCTCTTGCTTCAGAGACAGAAAAGGAAATTTCCTGCAAGATGGAAAAAAAAAAAAAAAAAACTGCTTTCCATCTTGCTTGTAAAAAGTGCCTCAAGATTTTTATGAATTCTTTGTTACAGATTGCCAACAAAGTTAATTGAAAGACTGGACAAAAACCCAGATTTTTTTTTTTTCTTTATCTGAATTCTTGCCTGTGCTTTGCCTAAGAGCACTCAGTTCCTGCGCTATTGAATGTGTCCATGTGCAAAATGAAAATGGATTGCTGCTGGAAAGTTAAAGAAAAAAGCAACAAAAACTAACTTTGAATTGCTCAAAATAACTCTTGCGTGATATCTTGTTGGCTTAAGGCTGACAGTACCTCAGATGTACAAAACCAACAATGCACCCCTTCTTTCTCTGATAAATTGGAGAAGTGAGGGAAGCTTCTGTTGTGCCCTCAGCCCTGGCTGGGACTGAATATGCCCAATGTTCTGTGCTTTCTGTTGCTGATTGGGGTAGCCTCTTCCTGCTGGGGATCTGTTCTGCACCAGCAACAGGAAGTCCTGAAGCCTTTGAGAGCGTCTGATGCCAGTTTGTGCCTGCATCTCCTCACAGCAAAGTGGTAAATTTATGAAACACCTCTGCTGGGAAACCACTGGCTTTTCTTTTGGTCTGGCTTTCGCAGTGCTGGAAGGAGCAATGATCCCTGTTGAGAACAAACAGGAAGGAACAGCTTCCAACATGCTTTACTGCATGGGAATGACAATGGCACGACAGCTATTATCATTCACTGAGGGCACAGAGGCTGGCTCTGTGGGGGGATACTGCTGAGGTGAAATCTGCTCCACTGTTTTCAGTAAGAGATGTGCAGAGCATAAACAGGTCAGTATCTTTGACATGAGCAGCAGAACAGCACTGGATTAACTCCAGTGTAATGCTCTGCTTTATTTACAGCAGCTCTGGATGTGCGCTGGTGTAACATATGTCCCCAGGTTTAACAGGCATGCCCACCTGCAGCATGGCCAGTGGCCCTGACCTGCTCACCCTGCGGCAGGAGCATCGCAGGTTCGTCAGGAAATCGGCATCGTTCCTCAGGCTCCTCTCTTGGCTCAGCTCAAGGTTTGTGCAATTGATGTCATCCTTTGCCAAACAGCTTCCACACCAACAAACCGGAGCAAAAATAACTCCTGCCTGCTACCTGATTAAGGTTTTTAAGGTCAGGATTCTTTCGTAGTAGCTGTCCTGTAATTGCTAGGGTACAGTTTGGTTTCAGTCAAGCCCCTTCAGGGCTGTTTTTGTACCACTGAGTACAGTCCAGGTTGCTTTGGGGCTGGATGCTACCATTACATCCCAGTCACACTCCTGAATGGCAGCCAAGGTTCCCTGCCTGGTAAAGAAAATATATAGCAGCAAGTTTTATGACTTACTGAGGCTGCAGTTAGAATGCAAGGTGGCATGTCTTTCCCAAGGTACATTCCTTTTTATCAGAGTGAACTGCATTTTGAAGTAAAAATGTTGTCAATTTTCCTTATGTGCTGGAAAGCACAGAGAATCAGAGGATACCTGCTTTGGTAGGGACCCATCACGATCATGGAGTCCTACTCCTGGGCTTACACAGGATACCTCAAAAATCCCACCATGTGCCTGAGAGCATTGTCCAAATGTTTCTTGAACTCAGGCTTGGTGCTTTGACCACTTACCTGGGGACCCTGTTCAGAGGCTTTTTCTCCCAGAGAGGCTGCGTTTTGTAGCATGAGGTACTCTCTCATCTGCTGCTGTGTCACTGCTGGGCCTGACAGCTCACTGACTCAGGTCTGAGTTCAGTAGCCAGACTTGTTAATGTGCCCAGCACACACCCCAAGCTGCTCCTGCTCCTCCCAGGCAGGGCCTGGGACCCCCACGGGAAAACCCATTTGGAGAGAGGGGCAGAAGAGGAGGACACATGGAAGGTGGAGGACTCAGTATCACAGTCCAGCAGCCACAGGATTAATGCTGGGTACTGGGGAAAGGGAAGGGGAAGAAACGTGTCTGATCATGCCCTTGGGGACATTGCCCTGAGCCCTGTGCTGATGTGCAGGGGACAGGGAGGCAGTGGGATGGGCACAGCCTGCCAGCACAGTGGCTTCAGAGCATAAGGACACCAGTGTGCAAGGGCTGAAAGCCTCATGGTGGAACAAGAGCCAGTGTGGATTCTGCACAGTCTGGTGAGAGCAGATACCACTGTCCTCTGTTATGGATCTGCTCCTTTACCTCTGTCTTATGGTTTTGAGGTAGGTTGGCCTGGACTGGACACACCATATGAGCTCAAGTGCCTTGTTTGATATTAATACAGTTGGGTCTTGGAATAACTTCTACCAGACATTTATCATCTGTGTGCTGATTGCTGATATTCACCTCCCTTAGACCCAAGAGAGGTGCAAGAAGCCTGTAATCCTTTTCTCTCAGCACATTAGTGTAAAGCCTCATGAATCTCTATTAAATTTGAGAGAGAACATGAAGCCAGGTTGCAGCTGCCCTGTTGATTTTATATTTCCTCTCATTTCAGTGCCTTGTCATGGAGCTGAGAATTAAATGGCTAATAAGGCATCTGCTCCAAGCAGGAGTCTCAAGATTATGACAAAAGCATCTTACATCAGGGTTTGGGTTATTGGTTTTTCTTGCCATCACATATCATGTTATTAAAATCACTAGGGATACCTGATCGGGGTAGTGACTGTCAAAGGCAGCTTAGCTGGCAGAGCAGGTAAGCAGGTGTCTCCTGGACTTAGCTGGGTGCTGGAGCTGTGGGGCTGGGCAGCATCCACAGGAAGAGGACTGTTGAGGCACAGGGGCCCGGCTGGCTGCTGCTCTCTGCATAACCTGTGACAGATAAGCTGAAATCCTTGAAGAAATAGATTCTGAAAGAAACACAAGTGTGCTCTGTTTTGGGGTGGCAGATGGAAAATGCATTAAAACATCTCCCAGTCTCCGTCTGGAAGAGCGGTGCCCAAAGGGAAAGGAACCCTCTCTGGGAGCAGGAGGCAGGGTCAGGGTCAGACCTACTGTCAGACTGAGAGTTGGCTGTGAGCCTGGGAAGAGGCAGCAGTCCTGTGGCATTCTGCACTCATCCCATAAGGACCCCTAAGCTCTGGGGCCTGAGCCTGTCTGCTCATGGGCAGGAGATAAGGCTGAGCCAGCTGAACTGGGGACAGAAAGGCTTGTTGGCAAAACAGAGCTGATGGGGCAAGAATTACAAAGTCTCAGAGACTGTTCTCTAAGAAAAATAAAACTTTTTTCGTACTAATACAATACTGAATATTTTCATTAAAATATTATATTTTTTTTTTTCTTTATGGAAATTTGTTGTAGGCCAATAGCACACATTTTTAAAGATGAGGTGCAGGCACTGATGCACTCAACTGCCATTACAGGCCAAAGGGACCTTGGCTCATGGCTTCAGAAATGGGGATGCTGTGGCTCTCTGTGTTGAAAAACCCATTAGCAAGAGAGCAACGATCATCCCACATGTGAAACACAGCTGGTTCCATTCCGCACTGTGGGTGGTTCTGTACAAAGACCTGTCTGCTGGGGACTTCCAGACTTGGGTGTTCCTTCTCTTCCCAATTTCTCAGCTGTGGTACCCAGAGATGCAGAAATGTCCCTGGTTCTGCAGAGGCCCTGCAGACAAAGAGTTTCACAGTCATTCTAGTGATTAAACTTTCATTAAAGTTCACCTTTACCATCTTCAGCCCCTAAGTTTTTCAGTACTGTTATAATTAACTTTTAAATGAAGGCTTATCTCTAATAAGCAACTGTGTTTGCTGGGTCTTTGGCTGAATTCGAATCAAATAGAAGCATATGAATATTTTTATTCTTTGCTTTCCCACCTCCTCAGGCTTAGCAGGCAGGCTCATTCCAAGTGTAGTGTCACCAGTTTCAGGGATTAATTAGACTCATATTTTGTGGTAAAGTTAAAATACTATTAAGAAACCAAACCAAAAGAAAACAACCAAAACAAAAAAACTCTGCAAGAGAATTTCTGCTTTGCTCTAAACCTCTAGCATTGTGTGAATGAGAGACACACATTTGTACCAGCAAAGACAATTACTGATGGATTAGTGTGATTTGGCACTTACTTGTTTTTTTTTTTTTTTTTTTTTCTTCCCTGTAGATGAAGTTCACTATTAAAATTGGGATTTGCTGAGTTAGAAATCATTCCAAGGCACAACCTTAGCCTCTGCTTTTGAATTTTTCCACATAAACACCAATAGGAGGAGACTGAAGGTGACTGATTTTGGGGAGGACTTGCCTGCCTTCTGGGTCCTGCAGAAGGGTTCAATTCTTTCTGCTCTGTAAGCTCCTACTCTTCCTTCTCCCTCCTAGCAGTTACCACAGGCTGATGTAAGTGCTGTCCAGCCTGGGGTGCATTATACAGATACATTTCACCGCTATAAAATGCTTAGGATGTAAAGAACAGTGTGCTTGTCCTCTCTCAGCTACTCAAACACTCCTGCCTCTGTTTGCTGAATGCTCCAACTCTTCCTCTCTGGGCTTTTCTTCCCCCTCCCCTTGGAAAGGGAGATCCTTGTTTCCAGGCTGTAGGACATTGTAGGATCATTTCCAGCACTTCAAAGAAGTGGCTTCAGGTGAATTTGTTTGTTTCAAGAATCTTGGCATGAGCACCAGGCTGAGAGCTTCTACATGCAGGGCTGGTCCACCCTTCATCTTCACTTGACACAGTCTTGTCATAACTTGACCCTCAAATGCTGTGTATGCAAATCCTCCTTTGCATAGCTAATGGCTGTTTATTGATGCTAACCTGGCCAAAATAAGTCCGTGCTTATTAAAACTGCATTGCCTTCCCCTGGCCTTGAATTTATCCTTGAAGTCTAACTTAAAAAGATGCTAAGAGTCCCTGAGTGACTGTTACCTTGACTCAAAGTGGCTACAAAGAGTTTTCCCAGTGACCTGACAGTACTGTGCAAGCTGCTTTGCTGGGTTTTTACTCTGAATCTCCCAGTTCTACCCATGTGAACATGTTGCCATGTTTCTCAGGCTGCTCCTAACTCCACCAGACCAGTGGCTGTCCGTGTGTTCTCAGTCAAGAGTCTCTGTGCCGCAGTTGTGTTCTGGGATATGGAGGCAGGCACCACATCTCTAAGACAGGTACTCTCTTCACTTCCATTTTAAACATCCAATCTACCTTCAGCAAGGTTGGTCTTCACCCCTTCCCCTTTGCTCCCATCAAGTTAGTGTTAAACACCTTCCATGTCTTGTCCCTTTTAGTCTTAACATGCTCGGATTAACAATGACCATGTTCAGTGGGTAGGAAAGAATATATATATTCCACTTGACTTTGCTGGTGCTCTTCAGGTCAATAGGAAGAAATTTTTCTGGTGATAAAGGGAAAGGCCATTTAAAAATAAAGCTGTGACAGCCTGTGCTACTAGCACATGAACTGAAAGGATGAGTTCATCTGGGGAATGTTACTTCCCCTCCTGAAATACTTCACTATATGTTTCTAATTACAGCAGGTACATTTGGCCCCAGCAAGCCTCAGAGAGCAGGGTGATGTTGATGGCCAAGATGAAGAGCAATGGAGAGGCTCTGAAGATCAGGAGAACTGAGTTTCCAGCTCTGCCATGCAAGCCTGGGCTGATACCTCAGTCTGGAGGAGTCTTGTGTTCTGCAGGTAATGGCTCCAGGAAGGGAACATCTGGCTCAGAGGAACACAGAGACTCCCAGAGCTGACCCTGCTGTGTGGGCAGCCAAGAGAAGTATGGGGCTGCAAAGGCTACAGGACACCTGTGCTGGAGCAAAGAGCTGAGCTCTTTACCCTGGTAAAGATACAGCTGCTGCTACTAAATCTGCCATATCTTCTTCTAAAACTGCCATAAAGACAGGTGACAGATGATCTCCTCACAGAGTTTGGAATCCCTCCCTTGCTGCTCCTTGTAGACATTTCTTTTTCCTCTTCCCCTCCACACACTTATATTTTTGTGGGGTAGGATGCTAAATTAGGGAGAAGAAAATCATGGTGTGGTTGGACCAGGAGAAGCAACATCAGAAAAAAGCTCCCACAAAGGGCTGAAACCAGTGCAATGCTGTCTGCTGGCCTTATGAGAACATCCTGACAGCATCAGGTGAAGGGAGAGAATGGAGTGGGATGTGAAATCCATGTCTGGCATGGCCAAGAGCAAGAGGTGGGGCTGACTTGAACTGGGACAAAATGCTCTGTGACTTTCTGGGGGGTCGTAAATCCGGAGCCCTCTGTTCCACTGCATCCTTGTGATCTGCCCTCAGGTGTGCTGGAGAAGACAGGAGAAAAGGCACAACTCAACCCCACTCCATATGACCAGAACAAAATGCTTGTCAAGAACACTTCTCCCAGTGTCAGGCTCAGGAGAGCAGCTGGAGGCTGCAGTCTGCTGTCATGCTGGGGTAGGGACCGATTCCACTCCGTGCTGCACTGCAGAGTTGTTTGCTCAGGCTCTGCAAGGTGGCGATTGCTGGTGCTCTGCGATGTTGCGGCAGCTGGTAAAGGTCAAGACAAACTCTCTCAGCCCTGTGTTTGGTTTGCTTGTTACTAGCTGGGCTGCCATGGCTGCCCTGCACGGGGCATGGGGGCCTCTGTGTAACTCCCAGGGTGATGTCCTGGCTGTGTGTGGGAGCTGCATTGCTGTTTGACAGGGCAGAGGCTGAGACATTTTTTCAGAGGTACAAAACGCAGCTCTTAAAAACCCACACAGTCACCCCAAATCCCTACTAAGCCCATAAAGCAAGACTAGAAGAACCCCCAACACAATTGACCTATACAGTTAAGCTCCACTTCTGCCTCACTGCCAGTGCTCAAGTTTAGCACAGTAGTTTCCCACAGCTCCTCTCCCATTGCTCCCATTGGCAGCAGAGATATTGCAGTAATGGAAGATGCTCAGGATAACTGAAGATAGAAGAAGGTGCTTCAGTATGGGACCAGCTAAGAGTCCTGGAGTCATCACACAATTAAATGAGACTTGTACCTTAAGCACCTGAAAGTCTCATCAAACAGAACCTGCTCATGAAGGATTTGCAATTTATGTTGAAGTCTCTGAATGTAGCCCTTAAACTTTCTGGGGATCAGCCTGATGTGCCCACTCTAAGGATATCTAAACATGTCACATACCAGCTTTACTCACTGCATTACAATAGCATTCAACAGGATTTAAATTAGCTTCAGCACTCTAATCGTGTTGCTACTATAACGGTAGTGAGATAACTCCCAGGCGTTGGTTATGTAGCCTCTGAGGGAAAGAGATTTCAGATGTGTTCAGCAGAAATGCACCGTGTGAGCCATGGTTATAATTTCATTAACAGGATGCTACTCAGCTCCTACTGGGAGTTGGAGGAGATTAGCATTATAACAGGGATCAGGCTTCTTTCCTTGTGTTCACACCGATCTCCAGCCTGCAGGAGAATGAGCTGTCAGAAGACGTGATCCTCAGACCTCTAGCCTGGTATTTGACACAAACTTGAAACTTAGAACATGCTGAGTTCTGCACAGCCTCTGCCTGGAGAGGCAGTGCTGCTGGGGTTGGGACATTTGCTGTGCTACCCTACAGGCTCTGACGTCCCACGCTCCATGAAGGGTTGTTCCCATCCTCATGGACCTCTGGCAGCAAGGCCAGACTTACAGTGATGGTCAGGGCAGCTGGGGACTGGTTTCAGTGGGACATAGTGGCATGCTGGGTGGGAGCTGAGGAGCCAAGTACCAGCACGATATGCCTGCCATCCCTCACTTCCCTGGAACTGCCTGTCCCATGGCAGGGGTATGCTTCTCAAAGCCCAGGGCACATCCCTTGCAGAACAAACCTTGACTAAACACTCAGGCACATCCAGCTAGATTTGAGCTGCTTACAGAGCCAAGAAGCCTAGAGTGACTGCCCGGGTGTCACTAGCATGCTGGAAACCTTCAGGTTGCCTCCTCCTTCCTAAGCATGGGACTGCAGTATCCAATTTGGGAAGAACAGGTGGGTATCCATGTACTGAAAGGTCTGGATGCTTGCCAAGGAAGACGTACAAGCACTGACCTTTAACTCCCTACCCTGCTCTGCAGACAGGAAAATGCAGCCCTAGCATGCCTGAGCTGTACAAGGCTGACATTTCCAAGCGCCCTGAACACCTCTTGCTCAGATCATTGTGCCATCTCTGGCTGTGAACATCGTGTCAAGCACTCAGCGTGCATCCTGTGGGAAACCCAAATAGCAGCTGTATGCACTGGCATCACTGACTATGCACATGGGAAAGACATGCATAGCCTATGTTCAGCAGGCAGGAGAACTGGGGCAGCCCAGCCAGGGTGGCCCCTTCCCATAGCCACCAGACTGACAGCTTCCCACAGCCGAGGTCCCAGCCCTGCCACCAGCCTGGGGATACTGCAGACAGCAGTGGGAAGAATAGGCCTAAATGTCTGCTCTAACAGAACTGTACTAAAACACACACATACCCAGCATGGGTTTCCACAGGTGCATCTAACCTTTGTAACACAGCAGTGACAGGCACCCACCACACAACTCCAGGCAGAATGGAGGCAGGAGCTTTCAAGCAGTTCCTGAGCATTTTTAGAGATCACAGCAGCCCAGTCCCAGCACAGGCCATGCACATGTTTACACACACGCAACTCCCATGGGAGCAGCAGGGACAGGTCCCCGTGAGGGGACAGGGACCTGTAAGAATGGCAGCAGGCCCAGGGCACAAAGCTCTCTGTACTACTTTTCCTATTGCTTTTTTAAGTAGACCAAGTTTAAACAAGGTTTCTCTGGGATTTCTCCTGGAACTCCACTGTTTTTCCATTGCTATGGCACCATCTCAAGTCCTTTCATGTGAAGGAGACCCTCGAGGCAGTTGGTTTTGCTGAGCAGATTTCTCACCTTATCACTTACTCCCATGGTTCATTTTCCTTAGCTCCTTTATACATTTCAGCTCAAAACACAAGATTTAATTCAACCTGTCAGTGTCAGGCTCAGACCCAGCAGGTTCACCCCAGCTTGGGACTCTCACTGGGAGTCAAGACCCCAGGAAAGAGCTGCCACAGCCAACTGGAACACCAGGGCTGAGATATCCTTGGAGGCATTTCCTATCTTTCAGCAGTGCTGGACATGATATGGTTCTTGAATTGGTTTGAGATATTCAGCTTTTTTCCCAGCTGCTTCTGCCACTGGCTGCTCTGCATCTGATGGATGGGAACCCCTCACAGCTGATGCCCCAGGTTCTGACCTCTCTAGCCTTCCCCTGCTTGGGAGGTGCTTCTTTCCTCTCCCAAATGAAATAATTTAGAAAGCCAAACTTTAAAAGGAAAGCGATAAAGCTCAATTCAACTCTCTTATTTATTTTGGAAAAAAAAAATTGAAATATAAATGCGCTCAGCATCTCAGAGTTTGTGTGCTCTTGCCCTACCTGTGCAGTTGGGGTTGGAAGTTTAGGGATCATGATGGAGCTCAGCTGCTGTGGGAATCATGATGAAACTCAGCTGCTCTGGGGCAGAGGGAAAACACCCTGAGAATTCCCAGCAAACTGCTGAGAGCACATTATGTGCCTGATGGCTCTCTCCCTTCTCTACCTTGACTGGCTGGACCCTGCACAACAGGAGAAGGGAGGCATGAAGCACTTGTGGAAATGTGTCTCAGGGAAACAGTACAGGTAAAACTGAACATGTGTGCTGTGTAATTTCTACAGGTGTGTAAAGTGTGAAGAAAAGTGACATGGAAAGGGGGAAAAGTAATCGGAGAGCAGTTATTAAGGGACCAGAAAATGAAGTAGTTCTAAATAACTCTGCTTTTTCAGGGTGGAGGGTTTTTTTTCTAGATGAATGGAGTTGTCCTTTCAAGAAAACCTTTAAGAAAATTACTAAAGCTAAAAAAGCCTTTTTTTTTTTTCTATATGAAGTTTTTCTCATCTAACACTCTCAGATAAAAACTTTAAACTAGGTTTTTAGCATGTCAGATACTTTTATTCTGTAAACTCTGCACAGGGTTTCACAGTTGTGTTTCCTGTTGCTTTGTCACTCGGTCCTTTCTGGGGCTGGTCACTGGCTGCTACGGTGGTGACACACCTGACAGCTCCTTCCCTGGAGCACTCCTTAGCAGTGGAGCCTCTTCCCTCTGCTGGGGATTTGTGGTGCTTGAAGCAAGATGTATCTTGTTTGGGAACCGGGCAGAACTGTGCCTGGGCTGGAGTGATAGGGCCGCGGCTCTGCCCAAGCAAAGGGACACACTTGTCTTAGCACCTTTGGGTGCTAAGAAGTTGCAGAAACCTCATTATTTCACCACTGCCTCCTCATTCAGTTCTGGTAAACTAGAAAAATCCTATGAGGGCAGCTTTTCTTGTGCCATCAGGTGCTGTGGGATGCTCCTAGGTGTGTGACACAGGTGTCCCCACGTGTGTGACGCGCTGCCTCCCTGACACCACTCTAGAGGAGCCAGTGCTGTGTCCCATTACCAGTCTGGATAATTGACATTTCTTTAGCTTCCTTAGGATGTCAAATCTCTTGCAGGCAGCTGGGAGGTGCTGAGAGGGAAAGCCTGGTGCTAGCTGCATGCTGAGGGTTCCAGAAGAGCCCAGCTGGGAGCCATAGAACAGCAGGAAGGCTCTCCAGGCTATTCCCTGTGCAGAGCCGAACAAGGGCTGAATGAGGCTTCTGCTGTGCTTCTTCTGCACAATTTATGTACATAAATGTTCTATAAAGCAGTGGGACTGTTTCCCTCCTTTTGGTTATTGGTGCCAATAAAAGGAGACCTCTCTGCTACCTTTGAAAGAAATCCCAGCTCTTATACAGTAACAAAATTTTTCTGTCCCCTTGGTTGTGGCTGTAAAGGTCTGTGAGGAAAAGCAAAAATCTTATGGTGGGGTGGAGAGAAAAATGAAAAACATCCAACGAGTGAAACAGCACTGCAGTTACAGGTGCAGAGCAGGATCTTGGCAGAGCCAAGCTGCCCTAGGATGAAAGATGTTTCTGTGCCCCCAGCTGGGTGGCTCTGGCCACGGAGATATAGAGGCTGGTGGGGTACAGTGTCCTAACACATCCTGAAGTGGCTTTCATGGAAGCTGTTGTAAATCTGTGGTGGTGTTAATCTGCAAGCAAGGAGCTGCTGTTTGGCTCCTGACCCTCATAAAGTGCACACAGCTGCCTTGGGGCCCCACTTGTCCAGTTTAATCACAGCGAGGCTCACAACAGGCAGCACGATGAGCTAGTTCAGAGAGTGCCTCCTCTTTATGGCTTCCACAAATGTTGGAGCTGCATTTCCCTCTCCATCTGGTCACTGCCTGGGGAAAGTCTCTCATCTTCCTTTGGCTCCATCTCCCCACTAAGAACGGCCTTGGGCATGTCCACAGCCATGAGCCAAAGTCTTTGTGTGCTCAACCTCCATGCTGCTCCTCCTGCTTCTCTGGCAGCATCTGGCCCTGCTGCTACTTGCACCTCTGGGACACTGCCACCTCCAAATCCTGCCTCCATCCTTTCATCCCACCTGCATGGATTTATTGGAGTTCAAGTATGGGAACAACCTGAATTTGAGAGAGTTCTGGGGGCAGATTTGAACGTCCAACACAGACTGGCACAACAAAAATCTACTTTCACCTGGGCTAAGCTTGAGGCGAATGGGTGTGTTAACCATGTCAAATGTGTGGTCACCTGCCTGACTCCAAAATATTTTATTAATGCTGCAAATGTGCTCAAATTGTCTTCTTATCTAGATTTCCTCTTTGTGGCAGAAATGTGTTACCTGAAGCCCCAAAGCTGCTTTCACCACCTTGTGCTTGGGTCACCTGGTGGTGTCTTCCCACTTGGCACTGACTGGGAAGGGCAGCAGCCCCTTTCCAGCCAGGTGGGGGGCACTCACAGGGCTGTGTTTTTTGACTTGTGCTGCCCAAGGAGCCCACTCAGCTGTGTCTGTTGTGTGAACCTCTCTTCCCTTGGTGCAGTGTTTGAGAACAGAAAATTTATTATGCTCAGTGAGGGTTTGGTACCAAGTAACCATGCTGCCCCTGAGTAGATAGGAAGTGCTCCTATCCCCAAGCCATAGGAGCTGTGGGGTAGTTTTGGGAGCATCACCTGATAAACACCAGCCCTTTGGCATTTGGGAAGGCACAAAATCTTTGCCCAAAGTGCCTGGCTGTAACCCAGCTGCACTCCCATTGCTGGGACAGCCTGTCCCTTCCCTTTCCTCAGTGACACTGTTCATCACTGTCTTCTGGTCACATGCTGGCTAAAGGCCCAATATTGATATTTTGGGGTGTGATAATGCCTCTGCTCCTAGTTAGCTGGTGTAAGTTTTTCCAAGTGTTTCACTTGCTGTTCAGCTGAAACAGGCTGACAATGGTCAGCATCAGCTCCCTGGGAGCTCCTGGGCTTAGGTGGGCAAAAAAAAAACCCTACCCCTGCAAACCAGTTGGTCTGGCATGTCCAGACACTGCATGTTTGCCAGGGAGTGATTTAAGATAGAAGAGGGGAAAATTAGTGTGAAAGGCTAATATTTAGGCAAACTTGTACGGGTTTTGGTGCTAGAGATCTAAATTTACCCACCCAGCACTGCCTAAGGACGCCAAAGTTTGTGCTGGTGTCAGCTTTCAGTATGGGGCTAATCAGTGTCACTGAGGTGTGTGGTAACTGTGCTGCTTCTCTATAAAACAGCACTTCAAGTTATCTGTTCCTCTAAAGCGTCTTTAGGGCTCCAGTGAGCCTCCTGCTTCCTATTTTGCTACACAAGAGAAAAATCCTTGCTTTTTAGTTGGCTGCAGTCAGTCACTTCAGTTTATGGCCCATTTGGGAAGGTGAATGTCTTCTTCTAGTTCTCCCCTTTAACCTCTCCTCAGTCTCTCAGGTGATGGCACATTCAGCAGTGCCCACTGGCAATTACTGATGAAATTACAAATATAACAATATAGATTGTTACTACAACCTTTTCAAAGAAATGGGTCTATTGTAATTTTTAAATCTTTATGGATATCCTTTCAGAATCAGAATGAAAGAAAAGTGTTTTGTTTTGGTAAGATAATTTAAATGGAGGGGAAATGTAATTTATTATTTTAATTTCTCCAGTTATTGTGGATGGTGGGTTATTTGGTTATTTTTGCTAGTTTCTACAAATTAAACACTGTCTTATTCTCTGTAGATGCTGTGCCTTTCTCCCTTCAATGGACCACTTGCATCTAGGCACCAAAGGGGTCTTTTTTACCTTTACGGTCTCTGCAGATTCCCCTGTGATCCTTGGCTCTTGAAGCAAATATCAGAGTAAAAGAGGCAGGACATGACTAAGTTTGGGAATATTTTTATGTTCTGAAGTATCTGTCTGTATGCGTGTCTCTGGATTAGGAGGTGTGTTGGTGTGTTGAATTTCCTTAGGCTTTTTGAAGCCTAAGGAAATAGTGTATTTTTTTCCCATATGAAAAGCTTGTGAGAGGGATATAATATTATCTGTGTGCAGAGCAAAGGATGCGAAAGATGTGAGGTACCTAAGATGTTCCTGATCCCTCCAGACATATAAAGAGCCACCTGAGTCGTGTAGGCCAGCAAACCTCCTGGGTAGGGACCCCTGGGCTGGTTGCCATGCTGTTGTCTGTGTCAGGCTTCTTTTGGCAGCTTTTCCCAGTTTTTTATTATTCCTTTGACTTTTCTCCAGTCTCTCTTGCCACCCACAGACACAGGACCAAGTCAACCAAACACCTTGACCTCTGTCCTGTATCTTCCTCAGGGAGCCCCTTAGAGACATGATGCTGCTGTCAGACTGGGGTGACTGGGCACTGCTGGTTGTGCCCAATCTCCAGGCCAAAGTGCCTGGAGACATGACATCTCCAGGCCACCTGCTCATCCACCTTCTCCATCCTGCTCCCAAATCATGTAGCTGCCCATTCCCAGGACAAAATAGGGCTAATAATGAGCAGAGCAGGGCCGTTTTGAGCCTCCTGCCCACTGGCAGCTCTCCTCTGGCTGTTCAGATGCAATGAGTTCAGGTCTGGATCACTCAGCACTGGGGCTTCAGAAACCCCACACTCAATTGACTGAGGATTTGCAGGAGCTAGACCCTAGTCTCCCTGTTCAAGCTTTAATAACACAGGGAATTTGTGGGTAAAGTATTGGATTGCTTAAAAATAATAAAACATTTCTCTAGTGAAGCTTTAATTTTTAAAAAGGCATTTGGTGCTTTGATTAAGAGAGAGGCTGTATATAAACCATCCCTTTGAATACCTCGTGTTCAAATAATAATAAAAGTTTGATTTATGTAACAGATTTTAATGTGTATGATGCACTTTAGTTTGTGGTGTAGACAGACTAAAGAGCTGAGCTGTGCTGTGAGTGACAGGAGCTGTGGTAATCTGTTTTTCTTAGGACACGGGGCAAATAAGAGCTTTTCTGTAAAACAGGAAAACTTTTCAGTAAGACCTTTAATAGAGCAGTGAGATTTTGTGCTGTATATAACTGGCCATCATTGCAAACAGGGATATTTACCAGTAGCTTCAAGCCAGAAGGTTCATGAGCAATTTACTTCCAAAGCAAAACGCTGTGCTACCACATGTTTGTTCTTGGGAAAACCATTCAGAGGTTTATTTTTTTTCTCTTGTCGTGCTGCCATTCTGCCTGCTGCAACTTCGGCTTCTAATGCAACACGACACCAGTAGCTGCTTAAGATCTATGGAGTAGAGAGGAGTCATTAAAATTGTATCCTGAGAAATAATTAAATTCCCATGGTTGCTCCGCAAATTATGTTGCTTATTTCACATGACTGTGACATACAGAAGCATAATCCTTCCAGTCCAAATGGAGCTTTCGTTCCTCACATTCATTAGTCCAGGGGAGAGCAAAGTAAGAGAATGATGTTCCTCCTGGGACTTGGTCTCAAATTTCCAGTAGTGAATCCTTCCTCTTCCAAGAGAATCCACTTAACTTTCAAGCTTAGTAGAAACTGCCATTGGTGAGAATAGCTGCAAAGGCAAAATGAGTTTTGCCACCAAGAACAGTTTTCATAGTAAGGATTTAACTGATGTTCTTCCTTCAGGCTTCAAGCAGGGAGGACTGATCAGGGATGTGAAACTTTCCTTTGGTTGTAGCTTTGCTGAGAAGGCAGGTAATGATTTGTCTGGATTTGATGCATTGAAATATCTGTGTCTGAGAAATGCAGGGTTTTCCCATCAGGGCATTAGCAGGGAAGCTGGGCAGCACTGGCAGCTGTCCTTAGGCTGTGCTTAGCTCTGCTAAGGGCCACATTAACTTCATGGACAATGTATTTCCAATACATTTATTGTTTATAGCAAGAAAAAGCCCAGAATTTGCAACACTAGCTCCAAAATATCCCTGGGTTTTTGCTGATGTTTCAAAACAGGTTCCATGGTTGCCAACTGGGCTTTGTAAGCGAGTGGTCTGGGAAAAAACACCTGGACATGTAATTTAGTAAGTGTGCTAGCTCTGAATGCAGACCTGTGACTCAAACACATCTTAAAGGTTGTTTGCTTACTGAAGATAAAGTTGAATTTATAAACTCAGGCTCCAAAATCCCATTATATGAGGGAAGCAGCTGTATGAGTGCAGTAATGGCTTTAGGCTAATGGCTGATTTTCCTCACCTTCTGAACTTCTTCATGAAAATCTTAATTGCAAGAAGTTAAAGGTCAGATGAGGAACAGAAGCAATTAAATGTAAAAGAAGATTAGGAAGGCCATCAGGAGACTGTTCTCCATTCTCCTGCATCAGATTTCCCTGAGCTGGTCCTGAGAGCCTCTTGGTCTGCTGGTAGGGATTGTACAGCCCTTCCAGGCAATTTGGTTAAATACTTTACTATTTTTAGCTTTGTTAGCTTTCCATAATATTTATTTCACATCTTCTGTTTTAATCTCCTCTCTGCCTCCCATCTTCATGAATGATTTCTGTCCCTTTTCTGGTAACGTTTCCTCTAAGAATGCTGGGTATGGTCACTCTGAAGTTCTTTCCCATAAAATGTCTGAATGCTTTTTGTTGCTCTCTGTTAACACCACGTAATCCTTGTCTCAGCGAGATTCACAGAACTGGAAGGGAAAGAACAACAGAATTTATCCAGAGTTCAAACCCAGGGCTCTCAGCACCCTAAAGTGTTGCCCTCCAAAAAAACTGAACTTAGAGGGGAGCAGAGTATGGTCAAAAAACCATTTAAGAGGGACTTCACAGAACTGGCAGGATATATATAAGAAGGGCTGAGCAGAGGAAGATTTTGGAGGTAAAGCAGGAAGAGCAGAGCAAGAAGCCAATGCCAGGGATGTGCTGTTTGCAGGAGTGGCCCACAGCACAGAGTGCAGGTGAGGTCTGTTAACATGTCCTCCAGGGCTCCATGATGGAAATTGCATTGCAGAAGACGCCTTCCTGACCTTGCTGGCAAAAACCCCCAGCTGTCTGGGCCAGGCCTCCAGATAGGTTGTCAATCAACATGTCACAAGCCAAAAGAAGATATACGGCCAGATTTAATTGACAAGCTGTTCTGACATTGCTAAAGTAGGTATCTGTCTCTGTAGGGTACAGAGTATGTGTGAATATAACAGATTGCTGGCTTTTGATGTAGGCCACATAATTTGGTGTCTTCCTGACTGACAGAAAGCACAAACATGTATTAAAGCATTATAAAATACAGGTCAGAGGACTTGTGGTTCTCCCTGGCCAAAGGACAGTCTGTAGTGTCTAAGCAGTGTTAAAATTAGTACTATTTTCCACTGGAAAAGGCAATCTAATGATACCTTATAGCTTTTAAAAATTTTGTTTGTTTTTTTTCTTGGACTTTCTCCTCAGTAAAGTGACTGTGTTCTACTTCTCATTAATTAACCTTTGAACTTCTCATCATTGCTTAAACAAGACATCAACATCCTTTCATGGAGTGTTATTGAAAAGCAATGGGAACGAGGCTAGGAATGCTGCTGGTGAAGAGAAAATTACACTTTGGTTTGCATTAACATGGCAGCTCTGACCCATCCTTCTGCTTGGCTCATTATTACAAGACCTTGATGGAGGCTTTTCTGTATTGGGGACACTGCAGCAAAGCTAAGCCTGCAGAACATGATCTTCTTTTGTATTGTTTTATAATTCATGGGTGTTAATGCCTTAAACACTGTTCTGTGAGAAGAACATAATGCAGCAGGGAGGCAGAAGTGGCCAGTGTTGTTCCAGATGGTCTGTGCTGATGTCTGCTCAGTAGCAACATGGCCTTGAGCTGAGGCTGTGGTGTTGTTGGGTTGCCACCAAATCTTCTAGAGAACATCAGGATAAATATCAGAAAGGTCCCCATTCTCAGACTTTGGAGGGTCTGAGATTTACCACTTGGACTTGGGAGGAAGTCCTTGCTGCCCCTTGGGAATTCCGTGTGTGTTGCTGGAGCAGCTGCACAGAGAGGGACAATGGCAGCAGCCTGGCCCTCACTTTGCACAGCAGTTTCTGTCTCCCTGGTTGATAGGGCAGAAAATTTTTCAGAACACTGACAATAATGGGCAGATCAGGGAAATGTGAATGTGCAAATCAGCTTTACTAGCATTTCTTGTTTAGCGTGGAAGTTCTGTGTTAAAACAGACCATAGGCATCACCACAAATAGCGCTCTGCTCTGTGTGCCTATTTGCTTGCTCTTACAGCTGCTTGCAGTTGTCTCTATTATATTCTCATGCAAAGCAAATATTTTGGCTAAAGTGTGTTGAAATACTGTTTTAACTGAGTCATTCATTTGCAATAAATGAAATATAAAGAATGCTTTTTGGAAACTATGCTTAACTAGAATTAAAATCATCGCGCTGTTCCTTCCTTAAAGAAATTCTATTCAGTAACTCACCTGGGTAACGAATGGCCTGAAAACTCCATCTACCCTCATGCAGTTCTTATGATATAAACGCAGATTAAACCTGTGCTGTTGAAGTGGGGTTTTTTTGTTTACTGAAAAGGAAAGAGAGGAAAAATATTCACAGTTGAGTTTGTTATAACCAGGTCCCTTTTATTGCCCAGCTCTGCTCCCTGTAGCTGTAAGGAGCTGATGGCATCCACACAATGTGTCTCATTATTTTGGGCACAGCTTCCACTTTCCCAGGGAGAGCTGCTCTTCTGCTACATTCATTATGGTAAAGTGAAGTTAGCGTGATTACTTAAGATCTTAAATTTGATGCTTAACTTGGAGTATATATACTATATACATTCAAATACAGTGTTCAGAGCCTCTCTGATATTTCTTTGGGTCTTGGTGGTCAAGCAGTGTTTTATTAAAGGAGGAAGACTCATGCAATAAAATTAAACTATTAAAGATTCTTTCCCAGCTCTTTGCACCTGGCATGGCTGTGGACACTTTTGGTCTTGTAATTTATGGCAGAAATCTGCCATCTTGTCTCTTGTAAGTGCTTGCTAAAAATATTTATAAATACAGTGGGAATTACTTTCAACAAGGTATGGACAAAGCAACTACTCATCTACCCTAAGTAATCATTCACATTGCAGGTTCTTGTGGTGCAAAACAGATTGTCGTGCTGACACAGCACAGGTGCTAGTAACTAATACCTGAGCAGACAGGGAAACAGGGCATTGAGATCTACGGAGGTCAGAGGCTGGGAAGTTCATTGACATTTGGCCCCCTAAAAACTCTGAGGCTTTTATGGGGTGAAACAAATGTGGAAATACTCTCTTGCAATACGCAAGTTCAGCACATATCTGCATTTGTTGAAAATGGATGTGCTTTTTGTTTTAGTATGGAACAAAGCTCTTGAGATAACAGCTCTTGAGCTCAGGCAGCTGTTGGTGGGGCTCTGAGCCCTGTAATTCAGGTGTTTCCCCTCTGGTTTCTCTGGTGCTGGAGCAGTCACTTCAGTCCAGCTTGCAGGGACACAGGGTAGTGCAAACTCACCCACAGGAAGTGAGGTTTCCCTGCCAATTATCTTTAACCAATTTCTTTTGGACAAAGATTTCTTCTTCCCTTACCCACTGGTTTTCTCCAGTCCTGTCTGATATTAAACAATCTCCAGGAGTAGCATGGTTCATTGCTGGATTAATCAATTTGTGCAGAAGATGTCATATCAATGACCATTACAATTTTGCCTGAGCAGCACCTAGAAGCAATTTTTCATCTGTGTCCATTCTTTATTATCTCCACTTACTTATCTTAAAATAAAATTGGAGTTTCTGTTTTAAAAGCCCCCAAATTTAAAAATCATTTGCAAAGCTGTTGAATGTATTAACATGGCAGAAGGAACTGGGGAAGGCAGATGCTGAGTAGGAAGTACATGTTCATCCTGAACTAGCAGGAGCTAGAGCTGTCAGGGTGTCCCCTGCCATCTGGCCTGTCGGAGTATGTGGCAGATTCACAGCTCTCGAGGGAGGACACGCTGTAGAGGCCATAGGATCCCATTATGCTGTTTATGGGGACAAGCCAGACATTTGTCTCGCTGAGACAGTGGGTGATGCTACAACCACGCAGTCTTTGCCATAGCCCCTTAAAAGCTCGGAGATTAAGCTGGTACTTCCAGAAATGTTGATGTTTAGAAAAAAACCATGTCGGAATCCTGATGGATTTCAGCCAGACACAGATACTAAAAGGGGAGAGGACTGAGTCCGCTCCTGCCCGCGCGGCGTAGAGGGAGCGGGCAGGGATCGCTACTGGGGCTGGGCGCTGCGCCGCGGTCAAACCGCGCTTGCGAGTCCCCCACCAACACCGGCGGAGCCCTGGCACCGCCTCCCTCATTAGCATCCCTTCCTCCTCCGCCTCCTCCGCCGGCCGGCCGCAGAGGGGTGCATGGCAGCGGCGCCGGAGCCGCGGCGATTCCCGGCAGCTGCAGCTACCGAGCCGCGCTCTGTTCCGTGCCAGCGGCCGCAGCAACTTTGCCGCTCCGAAGGCTGCGGAAGCGGGGGGATGTAACGGCGCACCCGGCAGCGCGAAGCAGCGCGAAACAGATTGCCCCCAGCTTCTCTTCCCGGTGGGGCGGAGCGGAGCACCCCCCTCCTCCATCCTCGGCGGAGCAGCGCGGAACGGAGTGGAGCTCCCCGCCTCTCTTCCTCCTTCCCTCCCCGGAGGCAGCCGCAGCCCGGGGCGGGAGCGCGGATGCGGCGCGGAGCCCGGCAGAGCCCATCACGGGGCCGGGGCCGGGCGCCGCGAAGAGCGGGGGGATGCTGAGCCCCGCCGCCCGGCACCGCGCCCGCCTCCGGGAGATGCTCTTCGTGCTCGCTCTGTGGCTGGCGTGGCAAGAAGCGCCCGCGGCGCCGACCCCCGCGGCGGAGGACATCACCCGGGGAGTTGTGAGTTACCCGCGGCCCCCCGTTCCTCTCCGCTCCCCCCTCCCCCGCAACCCGACTCGCCGGGTACCCCCCCCCACCTTCGGGCTTCGCGGGCCCACGCGGCGCAGGGCGAGCTTCGGCGGCTGGAAACGCTCCCTGGCGCGCCCCGCTGCCCAGTACCCCCTTTGCGCCAGTGCCCTCTGTCCTGCTTCTGCTGATCGGGCCCTTTTACACCCGGTGTCCCCTCCAGCATTATCTACGCGGTGCCTCTCGTTGCAGCTGGTGCCCCTCCGCGCAGACGGAAGGGTCTGTTTTTACCCCCGCACCCAATGCCTCCCACCCCATACCCTCTGCACCGAGCCCTCTGGGAGCCAGAGTCCCTCTCCCTAGCACTCAGTGCATGGTGCCTCTCCTGCACCCCAGCCTGGTGACCCAACTTTCCCCCAGCCGAGCATCGTGGGGCGATGGCCTCACCAGCTTTCACACATGGATGGTGATTTTTCAGGCGCTGGGAAAGGGCTGGTCTGTCTCGAGGGTTCCCTGCTTGCCGTGGAGCCACACAAACTCCAGCAGCAAGCAGGGTAAAATGGCACGTTTTGAGTCAGAGCGATCCCCTAAGACTGAGACATGCGCTTCGAGGATGTGTTAAGGGCTGCTCTGTGCCGACAGCAGGTGGAGGGTTGGCTTCATTGCGGGGGTCTGCACAGCGCGGGCATCCTTGTGGTCCTGCTTCTCCCCTCACAGGTGCCTGCTTAGTCTGCAGGGATATAACAGGTTTCAGCAGGCATGGGGAGCTTAGGTCACGTCTCTGCCAAGTCGGTGGCAGCAGGTCTATACAGCTTCACCCCTCTGAGAGCGAAGAAATTAAGGGCTTTCTCCTGAAGGAGGAGAAGTTTCTTGTAGCTTATACCATCTGTAGCTCAGAGACGACCCGCGACTATATCAAACCTGCATGTCAGAAAGCCATCTGTGTCTGAGTGTGGGCGGGCAGTCCTGGGACTGGACCCGCCACTTTGGAGAAATTCCCTGAAATTTAGTGCCTTTAGAAATGCTGCTAGTGCACTGCTGTGAAGGCGGGAGGGAGGAAGGGCTTGCCGCGTGGTAGGGCTATCTAATGAGCAGGGCTCGCTTAGAGGAGTGCAACAGGACGCTGCCTCCGCCTCGCAGGCTCCGGCTCCAAGCGTGTGCTTCGGCTCACAGGCTCCGGCTCAGACACCTGCCAGGGAAGACACAGCCTATCGTTCCCCATCTGTTCCTAAGAGAATAGAAAATGGGGTGAATATAAAGTATACCTGCATCATTATGGTGCATTCACTTTCCTCTGTAACCAGATGTTAAATCTGGAATTAATATTTCATGCAAACAGCACACAGATTGATGTATTCTGCCCTAGTCAATTTAACTCAAACTTTGTCTTTGACCTGCTTTTACCCTCGCTACCGAACAAGTTGCACTCAGCTTTTACAGGGTAAATGTTAATACTCGAGGGGCTTATTAGTTACTGATGACAACTTTCAGGCATTAATGTACTTTTTTAGTCCTGGAGTAGATTTGAGCGCTCTCTCCAAACCCTGCTGAAGAGCTGGGGCTGCCTGGCAAAGCAGAAGGTAGTGGGGTTGGTGGTACTAGAGCAGAAGTGAACTACGGGAGAGGGGGGTTACGTTAAACTGAGACTTGTTCCCAGACTGGGAATCCGACATTTAGGATGGATGATTGATGTCAGGATGCTGTCTCCCTCCTGTTGATGTTCTTGCTGGGGCAAAGAATCTCTCCAGCCCGAGACAGCATTGGTGGGTTTCCAAAGGGGTTGAATGTAAATCAGGTTTAAGCTTATGCCCTCTACTGAGCAGCAGGGAGCACAGAAGCCAGATATTTTCAGAGCTTTTGTTAGAAAACTACCACTCTCAGGGAAGCGAGAGCCTTAGGAATGATTTGACATCCACTTTACGAAGCAACTAAGAAATTAAAGATCTGTGGGGCATTTCAATCAAATATTTGAAATCTAGAAACATGACACCATGCCAACAGAAAGCTCTGCTAACCCTGGAAAATTATATACAGCAATTCTCTGCAGTAAACAGAGCACAATGTCAACAGAGCTTTTATATCCCAAATGCTCATCCCTTGTAACCTGGAGGTTTTCAGTGCTGAACTGGACTGTGCCTCTGAGCTCGGTCTTCTGCTCCACTCCTGCTTGGAGTTTGTTTTAAATGAAACAATGGTGATGGGCCAAATTAAAGTTCAGCAAAATGAAAGAGGGCTAAAATTCAAAGGCAGCTCTTGTTAGCATGCTGCCCAAAGCAATATAACATGGAATGATTCTCCAGATTTCATTATTAATGGAATATCCTGCCCAGTTTATAAATCTACCTTGATATTAATGTTTTTCTTTTTCTCCATTAGCTACCCTGACAAAGAGAACATAAAGTAGCTGATGGAACAGAGCTTGACTCGAGTGATTCCATTGAATTTTAGTACACTGCTTTTGAGATTTATGACTTTGCATTTTGCACTGCTGCCTTTACAGTAAACCCCCAACCCCTCCCCAGCCATCTGTGGGTGATACAGCATTCACAAATTGTATCTTTTAAAGGCTATTGAGCTCGGATGTCTCAGGGGTGCGGGCAGCAAAAAACTTCCTATACACTAGTAGTAACTTAGTAATGAGATTGCTCATTTCACTGGGCTTTGTACCGGGTCTGGCAGGAAGTCTACCTCCAAGCTGCGCTTTTCAGAATAGCTGGCGTGTGGAGCCTGAACACTGAAGGTGCTGACGTGGAGACTGGCTGGTTTGTAAGGGAGCCGGCTGTTCGGGCAGACAGCTCCTGCCCACTGGGCTGCATTGCTGCTGTTGTGGGGACGTGGCTATGCAGGGCAAAACCTGTGGCTCGGCTCGCTTGGCCCCAAGGGAGACGTTTTGCCTTAGGGAGTTGCTTTGCCTGGCACAGGGGTTGCCAGAGAGGAGTTGACAGTGGGGTGGTGGGGGTGGCATCACTGAGATCATCCTGTGTGAACATGGGCTTTGGTATCAGTGACTGAGGGATGCAGGAGTGCCAGGAAAGACTTAGTTTGGTTACAAGAGCACGGGTGAAAAAAAGAAGACTGTGAGCGGTTTTTTCTTGGCTTTTTCTTGACTTTGTGGCTAGGGGTGAGAGGGAAGGTCTATGCATGCCCCCAAGCCGTTTCTCCAGCTGGGCATTGCTGGGCATTCCAGGGGGCTTTCGTATGCACAGCCTCCTGCTCACAAAGCCCTGTCTGTGTTGTTCCCAGAGAAGTTGCTTCCAGGGTTTGGAGGCATTTGCATTCATCGGGCGGAGACCGGGACCGTGGTCCCCCTCGGCCGTTATCCCAAGTGGCTCTTTGTTTAGGGCAGGGCTCTCCCTTTGTGGCCGCTTCTCATTTGAATGACAAGGATGCATTTGTGGGCAGAGCATGGTGGCACAGAGCCCTTCGAGGCTGTGCCCCCGTTCCCCCCCCTTCTTCCCGCTGGCTGTGGTGGGCAAGGGGAGAGACAGAGGTTCCTCTGTGTCCCCATGTCAGGGAGCAGTGAGACAGGAGGAACAGCAGTTTCCTATGAGTGTGTGCCCTGCATCTTCCAAGTGCCAAATTTCAGACTAGAAGCCAGCCCAAGACTCATCCTTGCTGTTTCTGGGGTGCTTTCCCAGCCTTTTCCTTTTCCCTGGGCATTCTGCTGCCCACATGCTGCATCCTGGTCCAGGTGCCCTCGTGCTCCCATCTGCCCAGAGTTAGCAAAGAACTCCCCTAAACTCCTGCGTTTAAGTATCCAGTGGGGCATGTCCCTGAGACATGGCTTAGCTCCTGGTTCAAGGCTTGGGGTAATCAGCATCTCAAAGTAAAATCCTTGTACAAATGTAGGCTGTTCCCTGTATCAGGAGAAAGTACTGTACTTCTTCTGTTTCTGCTAATGGGGAAATTAAAAATTGATAATTTCTGTTGGAGCCTCATTCAGCCTTCTAAAATGGCAAGTCTTTAAGGACAGAATACTTAATGGAGTCCCTAAACAGCCTTGGAGAGAGGAGCTTTGCTTGGCCCCTTTGCCATTAAAGCACTTCAGCCTTCCCATATGGAGCAGTGCCCATCCCAGGTCCATGAATTCCCTTCAAGAAAGCTAAGCTACCATATTAAAAAAAAATAAAGTTGGTTACATTTTAAAGTACCTCTTGAAGCCAAAGTACAATGCAAACTAAATTGACAAAAGACTGTTTGGAAGCTTTCAAACAGCCAGGCTGCTGTGAAAGCATTTAATCTGGTATTAAAGCCCTTGTTGGTGTAAGCTGCTCCTTCCCTTTCAGATTTGAGACCTCCATGTACAGTAATGCAATTTCCTCCTGGGCTTGGCTGCTATTGTGGTCTCAGCTGTGGGAACTAGCCAGGGTAGTCAGGCTAAATTACCCCACTTTAATGAAATTCGGGTAGTGTTCAGAGCCAGTGGATGAAACCCTGCTGTCACCAGGGACTTCCCTACAGTTGGTGCTGGGGATGGAGCAATGAGCTCTTGCACTGGCCTCACTCTTCATCCTTGGTGCTGTGTTGGGGATAGAAGTTCCTGGCTAGCAGGCACCCCCTTCCCTGGGGGCACCATGTAGTGTGGCTGTACCTCCATCTTCTCCCTTTGCTGCTAAAATCTCCTGTGGCAAAGGAAGATTGCTGCCTGTGTGACTCAGCCTGGATATTTAGTTATTCTTCCTCATTAAATTAAACATGCAAAGAGGCAACACCAAATGCAATGTGTTCCCATCTCTGCCCAGCATTGGCCAGGGATCTCCTGTTTTGATGTTGGGTGTGACTCACCAGTGGGACCAGTGTGTGTTGGCTCTGTGGAGGACAAGGGGTGACATGGGTGATGTATGCATGAGACTGGAGGACAGAGCTGTCTGTGACACCCTGTTTGTCCTGGTAGGTTCATAACTGCCAGTGGCGGCTCACTGTGACTCATCATCAGTGCCATGCACTAATTTCTCATTATTTACTCATTGTCAAAATGCTGCAGGAATGGGGCTCTGTGGCTCTGGGAAAGGTCATGCTGTGGTTGAGGCAGCCTTTGTTTCTGGAATTTCTGGACCCTGTGGGAGCAGCTGCATACCCTGTGTGGGTCTTGTGTCCTGGCTGGCCCTGTGGAGGTGACAGCTTGGAAGGGAGAAGCTGTCACATCTTGGCTGATGATGAACACGGGCCACCACATTGTCACTTTTTAAAGGGTCTCGCTCAGACTAGAGCAGCACTTGAAAGCTTAGGATTTGCTTCAAAATAACCTGTGATCTGACAGTAACAGTTCTCAAAATTCTTTCTTTCATCAAAATCACTTTAAATGGGTAGATTTGGGAGTTTCGGAATCTCCTGCTGCTGCACACGTGCCAACTGCATCTTCTTTGTCCCAGATTTATATGAGGATTGTCTCTGTTTTCTGGGTCAGAGAATTAAGAGATTTGATGTTATATTAAAATAAACCTCACCAAACCACATATGCAAAGTTAAATCCAATGCAAAACAAAGCAGACAAAGGGGTGAGGGGAAAGGGCTGCTGGAGGACCAGAGAATTTTAGATCAGAATGAGAAACTGTGTTTGACAATAGGTTTGTTCTGAGGGAAGACTTGACATGGATAATTGCTGACATTCACCGAGGACTGTGGTCTTCAGGCAGGATTCTGGCTTTTTAATTAGCCATGATAATTTAATATTAAAGAACCCAATTAAATCTGAGGAACTTCCTGCATCAGAAGATACCATGTGCACAGAAAATTGGTCTTCCAGGAAATCTAGAAATGACCTAAAGCTCCTGGTGACAACAGTCCAAATAAAGTGACTTGGAAAGTATATTCAGGATTTTTTTTCGTATTGTTTTTAAAAGAGGGAGTTTCTGCCTGTCAGTGGTCAGGCAGAGTTCTTCACACCGGGTCACATTCTATTTCATCTTGACAATTTTGAGTGAACAAAAGCAATTTCACCTGTGTCATGGGGCCCTTGCTCCAAGGTGATGTACATGTTTAGATTATATTGTCATATAACAAACCCCAACTGGCATCTCTGTGGTTCAGCTTCCAGATGCCAAAGATCATCCAACAGTGCTGGTGCTGCTGTTACATGCTGGGTTTGCTCTGAAATCCAAGACTGTTCTACACAGCCCTCTACACACATCCTTCTTAAAGAGTACAGACAAAAGTCTTCCTCGTCCAAAACAGAAGTGGGAGATAAGTGGACTGCTTTACTCACAGGTTTGTCTTCATTTGTAGAGGTTGCCTGTCATGCACTGTGGTGGGGGCACTTAACCGCCATGCAGCTTCCCCAGGGCTTGCATCCAAGACCACCTGGCTCTGGATTTTTTCACTTTCCACCAAATGCCCCGGCTGGAGATGGCAGACTACCAAGAGATCAAAAGGAAACTTCAGGGGCTGCTTGCAGACTTGGGGAGATTT
This sequence comes from Serinus canaria, assembly GCF_022539315.1. Classification (NCBI taxonomy): domain Eukaryota; kingdom Metazoa; phylum Chordata; class Aves; order Passeriformes; family Fringillidae; genus Serinus; species Serinus canaria. Next base: position 13,915,427 of record NC_066329.1, read on the forward strand.
CACTGTCCAATGGCTGAGGAAGCAGATCTGAGGATGGTGTTGGGACCAAGGGAGCAGCTGAACCCTGCAGGGGTCCCAAATGGGATAAAAAGATGAAAAAGACCAGTGTGTGAGCAAAGGGCTCCCACAGGATCTCTTTTGAGAGAAAAACCTGGAAGCACTCTTCTGAGGAAGCATCCACTTGATTGGCAGCTGTAAACTTTCCAAAATACTGCAAGTTCTAGGCTATAGTGCTTGTTCTTGACTGTCTACGTATCAGTTAACCCTTCATGAAGATTTGCTTTTCTCAGTGAGATGCTGTCATGAAAAAGTGCTACTGCTGATAATGTGGTTGAAGTACATCTCAGGAGACAGATTCTCCTGCTTTCCTCAAAATGGAAGCAGTGACTTCACTGAGCTGCTGGGTGACTCTGCTGGGCTACTCCACTACTATAATTACCAAAAACTTGGATGACTGCTGGGATTAAAGGTGTAACACAAGAAAATGCTCCTTTAGTCTTTCTGTAGCTACTGGGAAATTTAGTGATGCAACCCCAACAGAAGTACAAGGAGCAAAATGATACTGTGACTGCTAGAGACAACCTCACCATGACTCCAGACCTAATTACTTGTAGCGCTGGAGTTGATGTATTTGGTCTTTGGGAAAGGGTATTACGTCTCATTTATCACCGAGTAAGAAAAAGCCAGTAGTCTCATGTTTTTCCTGAGTCCACCACATGCTATCTCCTCTGGAGATAGCACATCCATTCCACATTAATCATGTTCTGGCTGGTTCTTGGTCAAGGTTGTGTCTTTGACAAGGCTTGTGGTGGGGAGCATGGGAGTTCCCACCCACACTTAGGCTTGTTCTCACCTTGTTACTTGTGTTTACTTTGTCATTTCTGTTCTGCTGTCATGTTCATGGTGTCCCTCTGGTGCATCTCTCACAGCAGGATAATCAGTGATGATGCTCAAGAAGTATTTTTCTCCTTTGATAAACTCTCTGCATTAAGCTGGCTTTTATTTCTCTTGTTTGTTCTCCATTTTGATGCTGCTTGGCAAATTCCCCATTGCTCTGTACCAAGCCATGCTTTCTCTGCCTTTGCATCTTTCATGTCAGAGATGCGTTTTTGTTCAAAAGTGAGAGGATATTGGATTCAAAATGGGAAATTCCTCACAGACACGCCTGTGAAATGGCAACATGTTTTATGTGAAGGCACAACTAAAGGGAGATAGGTAGTTTGGGACTCTTGCCACATTTATTTTATACTGCAGCAATGTATCCTCCGGGTCTGATCAATGAGACTCCAAAATGAGGAACCTTGTCGGGCCTCAGCCAGCTCTCAAGTGTACAGCAATCCAGTCCTTCCTCTCAGGCAGGATGCGTGTCACATTTCAGAATGACAGGCCTGTCATGCAATCTGTTGCTGTTTGGCATTTCTGATGCACCTTGTGCTTTGGTACACACTCAGTGTCCAGAAAGATCAAGATAATCTCGAGGAAATCAACTGTCATGCTACAGAGTCCTGTATGGGCAGTGATGAGGCCAACACTTATTTGAGCAGTCTTCTACCTGCTCACCTGGGTTAAAAATTCACCTGAGAAGATACTGAAATTTTCTTTCTCTGCCGAAAGTCCACAGCATCAAAGGCCTGATCTGCCGGGTTCTGCGGCATGAGGTATAGTTCCTGACCAAGTGGTTTCATCACTCCCTGGAAGGTGACCTGAGCTCTGAGCTCCAGTTCTCCAAGCCAAAAGTTTCCTCTGTGAAGGGTATCCACTCCAGACTGGAGTCGGGTGGCTTTCGTGTGTTTCTCATTCCGATTTTTATTACTGGGGGAGGGAACAGGGGGTTACTTTCGCTGGTTTATCTCTTGCCAGCAAAGTTTTTCCATGCATCAGGGTTTGCCAGGAGCCCAGCACACCCTTCAGACAAACAGCTCCCGAGGGTTCGTGCTCCCTGCCAGGTCTGTGCACGGGGATGTAGAGATTGGAGAAAAGAGCTGCCAGTGGGAGCCCCTCCGCAACCCCCGAGGAACGCCTGTTCCCTTCCCTGCAGCCCCTTGGTATTGGCGGAGCTATTCAAGAAACACGCTTTTTTGAGCAAAAGGAGTTTATTTCTGCAATAGCAAACGTCGTGATGAGTCACGGCACCAAAGTCGAGATCTCCTGGGAGATGTGTACCAGCCGCTTTCCTTCTGCAGACAAAACCCTGGGCGAGACCCCGGCCCCGGCTTCCGCTGCCACGAGGATCGGAGCGGGCAGCGCTGCTCAGGGCCGGGGTGAGGGGGGCGGAAACATAGGAGCGTCTCGTCAGTGTCGTGCTGATGCCCTCTTGTGGAAACTGGGAAAATAGCCGAGAAAATATGCTGGTGCTGAGTTGGGAGCGGTGGTTAGAAACCCCTCCGTGGGAGCAGGAGAAGCGCTGGGTGGTTGGTCCCCTGGGGCTGCACCCTTCAGCTGCAGCCCGAGAGCCTTTGTCACTGCTGTCAACGGTATTGACACTGTGGGAGATGCCATTAACTGACCCTGGGGGCAGGGGCTCCCAGGTCTCAAATCCTGTATCTTGTGCACACCTTTGTTGGCTGAATCCCTGTATGGTGACAGCTGTCTGTGCTTTAAATGTGTGAAGTTCCACAAGTGCCTCTGCACCTCCTTGCTCTGCACCTCCTTGTTCTGCAGTAATTAATTCCCATCTCCCTCATAGCAAACACCTTCATTAAGACCTTCATTAGCAGTACAAACTTTCTTCTTGAACAAGCACTGAGCCTGCCAACTGCAGCAGCTCTGCTCTTTCTTGAGGAAACATCACGCTGCTTTGGTCATCCTCTGAAAACATCAGTGGGTGAATGTGCCCAGGAGACCACAGGGCCGAGGTGCTGGCTCTTGCCTTCACAAACCCCAGCCCTGAGTCGTACGCAGCAGCTCTGGCTGCAAAGGTTGGTGATGAGTAGCGGCTCTGGAGCAAACCTGCAGGTGCCAAGTGGCTTCTGACTCTGCCTCCCACCTAGCTCCCAAGCTTCTTTGTAAGAGCTGGCAGAAATGGTGCTGTGCTGGGTAGGAAACACCAGCCCAGTACCATCAGTGTTTTCCATCCTCTGTTCTGGTTTTCCAGCCCTGTGGGGCACTGGTGAGCCACATGCTGGTCTCCGGTTGCTGCTGCTGCAGAACAGCCCTGGCAATAGATCTGGTTCTGCTGTCCAGGAGCCCCATTCCCACAGCTCCCCTGAGATCAAGTTCTCCTTATCTTCTCCATGTTTCTCTTCTATTTAATTTATTAATATCCTTAAAAAGCTGCCTCTTTTAAATGTCTAAAGAATTTCAGCTGCTAAAACCAACTTGTCTCCTGCATTTTCCGGACTCAGCACCTCCTCCCCCTTCCATGTTTTCCTGGAAAGCAGAGTCTATAAAAGCCCATCTGTGTTGGGTAGGTCACCAGTACCAGCCCAGGAAGGGGTGGTGCATCATCAGAGGTGAAAGGAAGCCAGAGTTCTGGGAACTTTGTGTGGAATTCATCCAGAGTCCTTGCGGAGACTTGCTGACCCTCCTGCATTCTGCCTGTCTGTGTGATCACAGATACTCGTTTTGCTTGTGTGTTTAGAGGAATCGGTTCTTTGGGCAACGACATCTGCTATTTTTTTGTAGCTCTATGATCATCTCTCAGCCTGTAGGTTATCTAGACCAATACTGTCTCTGAACCCTCACAGTCCTGAATTAATTTCCTTTGGTGGAGGAACAATAATATATTTCTGATGTTGCGCTGAGGGAATTCAGTGTTGAGAGCCAGACTTGTTCAGAGCCAGGCTTTAACAGGGCCAAGGAGCTGAGCTCACCTTCTCAGTGAGTCTCTGATCTTATTCAGAGCCAAGAGATACAACTGGAAAAATTTAATTAACATTGCAAACCCCTTCAAAACAGAGTTTCTGGAAAAATTGCCAGCTCTGCTCTGCAGCAGGTAGGATGCTTGAACGGCTTCCATAGGGATCTGTTACAGATACAATACAAATGTTTCTTTACCTGGATGGTTGCAAGAACAGCAACCAGAGAAAATCAATATGGCATACTCCCCTTCCCCAAGGTAGCCTTGAACCCTAAAGAGCAAACTAATTGGCAGCCAGGTCCCCAGCACATCACCTTGCGATGCTCCAAAGAACTGGAAGTTGCTGGATAGCAGCTGGGAGTGGGGTGACGTGTTAGCTTGGACAGCCTGGGGGAGGGTGCAGGGTCTCACTGCCATCTGTGATGAAGCTGGGCTGGTGGGAGCCCTGAGTATAGGCTGGTGCAGAGGAGGACATCACAGTTTGCAAATTTGCCATAGATTGTTTATAGCTGCAGAAGTCACTTTTTTTGTTTGACTGAGCCTTGAGAAATTGTAGTAATAAAGGCAGTGGCAGCTGGAGTAAAATATGACCAAGGTGGTTCCCCTATGAGGATGCGGGCCCGGGGAATTGCTCTGTTGAGAAAATCCCAATACCTGAATTTTTCAAGGGCTTCAGGTCTCCATCCACACTGTTCTGGAGAAGGAACTCATTCCTGGGGCACTCCATTGTGGGAACAATAGCGCTTTCTGCTGTCATTGTATTATCACAGTCCAGTCAGAACATGCTCAAACCATCCTAAAAGGAGGTGACCAAAACTGACCCATCTTTGGTGACTGAGCAGAAACAGAGCTGAGGAGCCACTGCTGGTTCTCAGCTTACCTGTTTTTCATAAGGGGCATAAGGCCCTATTGACCAGTGAAAAGGGTGATTCTGCTCCTAATTAAGAAGCATAAGGGAAAGTAGTTGTTCCCATAACGTCAGAACAGCAGAGGGAAGCTAATGGACTCCAGTCTCCCCAAGCCTGACTTGCTGGTAATGCAGCAGGACAGGCAGTAACCTCAGCACAAGCAGCAACTGAGGCAACAGCAAACAAATCCTTTAAGGACTCTCCTGACATAAATAAACATGGAAAATAAGTTATGTCCTTGGCACTCTGCCCTTAACTGATGGGAAACAAGGTGCATTAACAAAGTAGTTCAATAACCTGGAAGAGCTTCAGGAGAAACCAGCTTGCCAGCCCTAGGATAAGGGGGAGTGCTGCCTACAAGCATGCAGAGGAGGTTAGGACATGTGGTACAGCATGAAGCTGTACAGTGCGAAAGTACTTACAAATTGAATTATGAGTGATGATGGCTTTCCTGGGAGAAAGAGCAGGAAGGAGAGGTGGTGCCTGTTGCTGATGGTGGATGTGAAAGGGTGAGGGCAAGGGTGCCAGGTTTGTATCCTGAACTTTGGAGCTGTGACCTGGGGAAGTCACCTGTGCTTTTACTTTGTCATATGACCATGGATCATTTTGTATAGGAGAATATGCCGTGAATTACGGTATAAAGTCTCCTGGGAGACTTGGTGATGTAAATGCCATCCCCGTAGGAGCAGAAGTAAGTGCGTTGGCAGAGGGGCTGCATGGGGATGCTCCTGCCATTCATGGGCAGCTGTCTTGGCTGTTTGTGGCACAGAAAACCTTGAACTTCAGCGTCAGCCTACCCTGCTCTTTCCTGCTTCCCACTACTCCAGCTATCTCCTGCTTCATCTTTTAATTAGACAGGACTGGGCATTACCCACTATCCAGAGCTCCCCTGAAAGCTTCTCTGTTATGGCAATCTCTGAATGCTTCAGAGCAGTTACTGTTTCTTTTATTCACTGTTGCATTTCTCTGGCTTCTCTAGAAAATTCCTTTTGGTCATTAAGTGACCTGGCTACCAGGGCCCAGGTGGCTGCTTTTCTCTCAGCTTTGGAAATCTCCTGCTGAATTTCCCTGGTAGTATGCCAGCCCTGTGCTGGGTTTGGGGGAAGGAGGGTGCCCAGCAAGGCACGCACAGATATGCTGTGGCTGAGAGGCTCTCTCAGGGCTTCCCTGCCACTGTCCTCTTGTCTGCAGGGACAGTTCTGAGCAGAGGGGAGGATCAAAAATGGCCACAGTTCGTGGAGTGAGGGCTGGAGGACACTTCCCACTCATGCAGGGTCTCCTGGTGATCCCACTGAAGGAGGCGGTGCAGCAGTGGCCTGATGCTGCTGCACACCTCTAGTTCACCTGCACCATGGCTGCCCTTCCTGGGCATACCATTGGGAGTTACTTCAGGAGCCAGTTAGTTTTTTTCTGGCATGGCTCAACCAATTTGCTGTCCATCAGCAAGGCCAGGGCAGAGTCAGGGGTGCCTGGACCAGTGGCTAAGCCTGTGCCAGGAAAAGATGGCTGTTGCCACCCAGAGCAACCTCAAGCCCAGTAGAAGCAGCCCTGTCAGGTCTGCATGAAGCAGCTGATAGGTGAGCAGAGAAACAGCTAATGACTTCTTCCATTTGAGAAGTGTTTCCTGACACTGCTGGGGAGGTCATCGTACTTCCCCCAGAACCATTTGTCTTTTTATCCCAGCCTGTTTGCATTCCTGCCACGTCCAGCCTTCCCTGGATTTGCACAGCCACTGGCACCTGGCAGATGCTGCCTGTCCCAGGAGCAAGGAAATGCTCAATCCAATTCCGTCTGTGCTGTATTTGTCACTGTTGAAAATCCTCTCTGAGTGCAAATACCTGAGAGCAGGTGTCCATAGGAGAGAAGTTACTGTCTGCACCCTCAAAAACAATGCATCCAGATCCAGTGAGCAGCTCCCTCAGTAGCACCGACATGGCCTTACTCTGCCGATATCCCTGATCCAACCCAGTGATCTACACCAGAAGGCGCATTCAGTGTGTGATGCCCTTACTTTAGTGAAAGGTGGAAACCACAGCCAGCTCCAGGCAATTTTGCTTGGGAACAGATAATTTTTCCTCATTCTCTGTTATAACAGATTTCAACCATTAAAAAAAAAAGGGGGGGGGGGAAATGAAGTAATAAACAGTCTCCAAATGACTGAATGCAAGACCTCACAAACAAGATCAAGTAAGTCAGAGGAATCCGTAATTTTGATGTTGAAGGAAATGCCTTTTCCTGGGTTTATTTCTCTTGTAAAGAGTGAAGTTGTTTCCAAACAGAACAGGGCCAGCTTTCCTGCAGGGGAGAACCTGTAGTGCCAGTACCTGTACGGAAGGCAACAGAGAAAGGCAGAAGGTAGCCAAAGTGTCTGGGAAGAAAGGGTTGGATCCAGCCCCACTGCAAAAGAGGCAGAAGTGAGTAGGTCCAGAGCCCAAAGACATCACTACAAATTTGCTTGGTCTTCATGACTGGTAGAGCAGAGCATGTCAATGACAGAAAGCCACATTGAAGTGGAACTCATGAGACAGAGAAACTCTGATAGGGAGAGCATCACCACTTGAGAAACCATTGTGTATTGGAAACTGTTTGCAATATTATTATTACTATTATTATTATTATTATTATTATTATTATTATTATTATTATTATTATTACTATTATTATTATTACTACTACTACTACTACTACTACTATTGTCTCTCCTCACTACTCGCTATTCCTTGATATGGTTGGGCATTTTCCAAATCATTCCCATATGGGTGGAGAGCTCAGGGGGCTGTATTTCACATTTCATAATCTGTGTGACTTGATTAATTTGGCCGTATGTTCAAGCCTCATGAAATTGGCCAATTTTGCTGAGGTTTATAATAGATTGTATCCATCTCCTACCATCAGTTGTGCAAATAACCACTTGTTGGTTTCTTAAAGTGTTACAGATAGAGAACAGGCTGTGCACTGCCAAGGAGAAATCATATTTAAAAGAGATAATATGTCTTCTGTGTGAGTTCAAATGAGGAAATGGATATTTGTAAAGCTCTTTAAAGCATGGTTATGTCAAGAGCAAGAAGATCACTTTTGTTTTTCTTTTGTATGCAAGGTGAAGAAAGGATGAGACTTTTTTATTCTCCTTCTCTGAACTCTTACAATCTTCCACCATAGAAATTGGTGATAATTGCTGCAAAATGACCCAACTGGGTCAAGGTGTAATTTTGAATCTTGAGTATCTTTCACTCTGTGAGCAATTCAAATGATTTGACTTTAATACCTTGGCAACCCATCACTGGAACAAATAGAAATCTGGCGAGCAGATGCTAGTGCAGAGCAGCATTGATCCAGGCTGTGGAAAAGGCCAGCTGCTGCCTTCCCTCACACCCAAGGGCCTTTTGCATTGATTCACCTCTGTTTTGGGTAATTGGCTTTTGCACATCAAGACTGAGAAGTGCTCTACAAGCTGCTCCTTTTCTTCCCTCACTTCTTCTTTCTGGGAGATTTTCTTAGGTTTGAAGAAAGAAAGGGTGAGTTTTGAGTTGCAGGTGAAGATGAACTTTGAACAGCAGGGTGAGGGTCCTCAGACTGCACTGGTCCGTAAGAGTGGGACAGGCTCAGCAGCCTGGTGACCCTGCTTCTGGCACCAGCCACAGCCCTGGGTGTGAGATGGTGTGCTGTGTAGCGGGTTGAGATTTCCTGTTGTATGTATGCAGTCCCTAGAGTCCCTGCTCACAACTACTGCTCTGCCAACCACCTCCCCAGGACAGAAGAAATGCCTGTTTAATTACTGCAGCTTTGATTTTGACAGCGCAGATTTCCCTTGCTGCCTTCTAACCTTCACGGTTTCCTGCCAGCAAAGATAAAGTCGCTTTGCAGAGGCTGTTTGTTCCTGTTTGCTCCCACACCAGATAAAAGCAGGGAGAGGAGCATGCGTGCCGCAGCCATGGGACCTTTTACCTGAAAGTCCTGAGGATTCCAAAACCAGGAATTAACCCTGCAGCAACACTTCCTAGTTGTGTATAAATGGGGCTGGAAAGATGGGGGGCTGTGATTTGGGATATCCTTGGCAAAAACAGCCAGCCCTTTGTTTTTGGGGGCTGGGAAGTTTTCAGCAGGTAAGGGCGGAGCCTGCCCACAGTGCCTAGAGCAGGATCCTGCCTGCAGGATGTAGAATTGGGTCATCATGGAGCAGGCTGGCACAGGCAGTGCCAGGGTGATCCAGAGCATTCCCGCTTACTGACATTAGCAAATGCTCTGGGTTTGTCTGTGGGAGTGATTTGGAGGAAACTCATCATCCAGGTGGTCATTCAGATGAAGTTTTGCCTGCAGCTCATTTGACACCACTAGCAGCAAATGTTTTGTCACCATGTTGCAGTACCAGTTTAGACTGTTTTCTGCACTCTGTTTAATGCCAGCTGTGGTTTCATTAGCATTACTGGCAAAACTCAATGGTACATTGGAATATGTCTTAATTTCCCTTCTTACTTTAGAGCAGAAGGCTTGCCCATGCTCCTTGCACCACGCCCATGGAAAAGCAGCAAATCCAGAGTGATCCCACAGCAGGTGGATGTACTTACCTCCCATTTGCAGTGCTACAGAGTTGTCTCAGCAGCTCCTTTTACATGTGCCCCTTAACTGAGCCCAAGACAGAGCACTGCGGTCTAGGGGAAGGGTAGGTGGAAGCAGGGGCTCAGGGAAGCTCTCCACATCTCTCCCCTTCCATGAGTAATGCAAAAATTATCAGTTTAAGGAGGTCTTGCCTTAGTGATGGAGAAGCAAAAAGGTTCTTTGTAATGGTAATTGGGCTGATCCAATTTGGTAGCTTGATTCAGCAATCAGTAAACTATGCACTCTCTTTGGTAACAGCTAATTCAGTCACATGCATCAGCACCTGCTTATGCCCATTGACCTCACTGGGCTTTAGACACAAATGCTCACTGTAGCAGGACCAAGAGAGAGGAAAAGAACCCAAAGACTTCTATCTCCAGGTATGTGTTGTTTTAACTGATACATTTTCAATATAGCTTCACTGGGAGGAATAAATGCAATGAAAAAGTAAAATGTAAAAGCCCAGCTGCATGGATACCTGTGGTGAAGATCTGACTTCTACTGGAGTAGAGGCTGTATGGATGAATTTGTTTTTAATTTCATGCTATGGGAAGGAAAAACAAGGAGGCAGATACATGAAAAATTAAGGTGTTGTGCTTCATATCTTGTGTAATTAGGAAAGCTGACAAACATAATTAAAAAAAAATTGTCTCTTAAGCAAACACTGATTGTGGGTGAGGATGACTAGCAGTGTTTCCTCCAAGAACAGCTGGAGGTGAGGGTCTTGCTTCAGCTCTCCTAGGTTTATTTTGCAGGGATGCTGGCACTAAGCAGCTGCTGTCAGTGCTCGAGAACTTCTTTTGCTGGTGTTGTTTGATGTGCTGTAACAATTGCTCCATCCTAAATTCGGTGTTGTGGCGCCAAAGGGCTTTAATAGGGGAATGTTCCCGCCCAGCCCAGTCTCTGTAGCTGGTTATGGGTCTCCAGGGCAGAGAGGACTGCAGTTGGAGGTTTCTTTCCTTTCTCTCTGTGAAGCTCACAAGCTGGTGTTACAAACTCGCTGGCAGGCTCTCCTTGCCTTGGTGCATGCCAAAGACCTCTTTTATTTTGATGATCACCAAGAGATGTTTTTTCTTGCACAAGCTCCTCAGCTGCAGCTTCTAAATGAGCCTGTATAACTTGGAGGAGCTGTGTATTGCTACCCTCTGGGTGCAATACCAGTGGTATGACATTAAAGTATCAGATGCTGAGAGTTTTCAGTGGCCTCATTCCAGGACGGCTGCTTTTAGAAGAATTGGTGCCTTGTTGTGCATTAAATTATTTATAATTTTTTCTGTTGGTGACTGGATTTGAGAATAAAAATGTATATGTGAGAAAAGGTTTTCAATAATGAAATAAGGTAACAAAAAGATAAAGCCATTACATGCATAATTAAAATTATACATAACTGTATCTTCTTTATGTAGCTGCTTCAGCAACTCAACTAACTTATTAGGCTGAGTAATCAGCCCCCAAATCTTCCCCTTGTCTGCATTTGGCTCCTGCTGTTGCTAAGGGTGCTGCAGAGCTGCCCTGAGTAGGGCACTGGCTGGTCCCTTGGGAACAGTGGTCCTGTCCTGTCTTACCCCTTTTCCCCAATTTCTGGGCTTGGAGAGTGGGACATCATATGGCAAGGCAGAAAGAGTCTTCAATTTGCTCAAGAAGCTGTTTTTGTCATTTCACTTTGCTAGTGTGTTCCTGTTTCAGGTGTCAGGATGCTCAGAGCCTTCTGAGGATGCACTAAGCAGTTCAGACATCCCCTTATGAGAAGCAGTAAATATTTTCTCCTTGTCTATTTCTTGGCATGATGTAAAGCTCAGACACTGAACTGCAGGAGGCTAGACTGGGAGTAATTTTCTTAGGATAGGGTGTTCTCCCTGCAGGCATGGGTAGTTGATGGGCAGTGGCTGTTGGAAGAGGCTGGACCAAAAACCTCCCTAAACACTACCCTGGAGCATCCTGTACCTTTAATGGAAAATGCAGTTTCCTGCTCCTGTGGGGCAGATTTTCTGTGAGTGGTGAGGGAGGGATCGTGGCCCCACAGGTGCCTTCCTTGGGTAAAGAGCCCCGGGGAGCATCAGGCCACACTGGACCTGCCCAGTCCCTCCTAACAAACCAAGGGGACAGGGAAGGGCAGTGCCTGAGAATGCTGCTTTGATTTGCCCTGGGGTGCCTCGGAGACTCACGGCCAGAAAAGGCGCAAAATGAGCTTGAATAACAGCATAGACAGCCAGCTCTTTAATTAAAAAAATGTGGTTTCACCACTTCTCTGGCTGGTCCCAGCTGGAGCCAGCACAGGAGAGAAAGGAAAAGGCTCTTGCAAACCCCTCACTCTTCTCACACAGCCAGCTGACATAACCTCATTAAATGCAGGCACTCGTCTGTGTTCCTATTCACAGAAAGCTGATTTCTTGTGGAAAATTCACAGGACAGTCACAGACAAACACAGTGCTTTTCCCAAGTAGTACAAGCTCACCCTATAAATGGTGGCATTAAATACGGAAAAGGAAGCAAAAGGTGTTTGTTAACCGTTATAGTCTCTTGAGTGGTGGAGAGGAGCCAGCTGACAGCATCACTGCTTTGCCACTTCCCCAGCAATGGCCTGTCAGTTGCAAATGCTGCCCAAGAGATGAGAAATAATGCTGAAAAAAAGCCAGATTTTAAAAAAACCCTTAATCATTTGTTTTGGTTTAACTGGCAGCTGTAACCAGGAAAAATTATGCGTAACGTGAAGTGCTGCTGTGAATGAGTGCTGAGAGGGGTTGAGGTTTGGTGGTCAGGACATCTGACCCGGAGGTAGGGGAAATATGCTCCCTGCACTGTGAGTCCAGCCCAGACCTTCTCCTCCCTGTTTCCTTTTTGCCATTTCTGTTCCTGACATGGTGAGTTCTTGCTGGAGGAAGGACAGGATCTGTGTACTCTGTGAGACAGCAGTCTCAGAGCCAGTGACACTATTGCTCATTGAGGCATATTATTGATCCTGTTGCTAGAAGAAGGTGCATTTTCATGCTGCTAGATTAGTAATGACAAATATGTGATGGGCAATCAATGTGAAAGCCTAAATTTGCATTAACTTTGGGGTGCATGTTTTGATTTCATTGGTTGTTTTACCAGGAACAAGGTTAACTTGCTTTAATGTCTTGATCACTGAACTTGTCCTAATTAAGCTTTCAAAGTTGCATCCCTTTGAGGAAGGGATCGTGTCCTACCTTGGTGGCTGCTGTTGTGGCCCTGCTTGGGGACAGCTGTCTTCCAAAGTGGGTTAATTGCACCGCAGCATCAGGAGATCGGCTCGCACCAAGAGGCCTGTGCCTTTGCTATGGAAGAAAGTAAAGGATAAGGTCTACACCAGTGGCTGTGGCATGTAGGAAAAAAACCCCAAAATAACAAACACCGAACAAAACACAGCTAATTGATTATCACAGCCAGACAGGTCTCATTATCTAACCTGCTTAATGCTGTTTGAAAGCCCTCTGTGGTATCCTTGCTGGATATACCCCAAAACATCTTTTGAAAGGCAGGGCTGGAGCTGCCAGGTGGAAATACCAAATTGTCTCATTCCTGTGATAAGGAGGGGAGTAACATGTACTGGTATTTTTGGCTCTCCTGTGCCAGTTGTCATTTGAGCACAGCAGCATCCTTCCTTTTGCAAGCAAAGCAGGAAGAAGGACAGGATTCACCCTGCTTTTTAGGGGGATGAAACTAATTACCTGCATTTCTGAACAAGGTCTTTGGTGGTCAAGGCAAAACCCTATGCCATGCAGTCAGCAGAACCTGGTGCTTTGCCTTGGTGCCTCCAAGGATGCGTGCATTCTGTTGTCCTCAACCTTTCTGGCAGATTTTGCTGGTCTTTCTGTTGTAGTATCACCATTCCAAGTCCTTGAGCCCCAGGGTGCAGCAGCCATGGCCACATATGGGTCCTCACCACTGTGTCTTTCCCAGCTTTTGGAATAGGTATGTCAGCAAATTGTGGGCAGTTTGTGTAGTCCAACTGGAAGTTCCTATAGACTCTGCAGTGGCAGGGTGATGCTGATTGCATTTCTGAGCAAGGTTTAGTAGGAGATGAGATTGTTCTTGTGGTATTTAGGAAAGGAGACAGCGGGTCTGGGCAGTTGGCTCCCATATAGTTAATAAATGGTACTTGATAGATGTAGCCAAAGAGAGCAGTGGCCCACTCAACATGCCAGGGCATGCCTCTGCTCCTGATGAAGAGCTGCCCTGGTGTCGCGAGGAGAAGGAGTCTGCTTGTGACATGATACAGATAGCCACTTTGGCATTTTCAATCAAATATGCTGACAGACCTTGTGTCAGGAAGCTGTTGAAGTAAAAATATATGGTCCTTTAAAAAAAAAGGAAAAAGGGCAAAACAAACCTGACATGATTAAGCGTATACAATTTACCAGATGGATTTTTGCTCTGCTGTGCAGGATGCTCTCTTCCAGGAGTTTCTCTGCTTATGTAGGAATGTGAGTTCTCTCCATTTAATGAGTTTGATTGGTATCAAAAGATAGTCTAGAATTGTTCTTGCTGGAATGGATCTTGGAAAGGGACCTGAAGTTGAATTTTTGCCTAAATCTGCCAAGCACAGAGTAGTGGCTGGCCGTAACTACAGGCATCTGCCTCATCCTGCCATCACCACCAATACATACAGCCCTTACAGAGGGGAAATGTACTTTTAGCAAGGATTGAGCAAGATAAAAACATTCATCTTCCTTTACTGTTTATGCTATAGGGGTTATGATGCAAAAATCAAACCAAGCCAGAGAAAGATTTGGGAGACCAGCAGTGCTGGGGCAGTCAGATGGGATCCTTTTACCTGGCTGCCAAAGCAGAGACTTCCATGACTGGAGGGATTCCCAGGTCTTTGGCGAGGAGAGGGGCTGGGACCTGTGTCCTTGCCTCTAACTCTCTTGCGGAAGTGGCTGTTGCTGTTTGCTGAGCCATGGTGGTCTGGTACATACACGACTGGTGCTACGTAGTTCAGCATGACTTTTAATACCTAATGAAATAACACTATTTACAGATGGACAGATTTATTATTCCTTAAATTAGCATTTGGGGCGAGGTAAGTACCAGTAAAAGCAAGCTCTGTATTGAATGTTTCAGCTCATATACCAAAGTCAGGCACTGTATAATTTGAATCCTTCTGGGTAGAAGTTTAATGTTAGGATTTGTTTGCTCTCTGCTCTCTTCTGGTTGTTTTCTGCAAACAACCTGAGTTTTGGTCCGGGGTTATGGATCAACACCAGTTCTCACTGCAAGCAGAATTATCTGGTAGCCAGATGCTAGGAAAATGCTCTGGACTGGTCATAATGGGTTAAATTATTAATTTCAGTTAGTTTATTTTAATAATTAAAGATTCTTTTTTTTCCTTTTTGTCACATTTTGAAAATTGTCCCACACATTGTGGTGATGCAGTGCTCCTTTTTCTATCTGTGGGTAATTTCTTCCAACTCATGCAGCCTGTGGGGTGCTCCTGAAGTACTTCTGCAGAGTTCCTGGTACTTTCACCTGAGAATTTTGATAGTATTGCTTCCTCTGGTCTAATAGCTTTGCTTGTAAAGCCAGAAGGATCCTTTTTGTTCTGTTCACCAGTTGCCCACAGCATCAATAATTGTTTGAGACACTTGTACCGCTAATAGAACATTTCAACAAGAAAAGCTCATTGTAATACCACTGCTTTAAAGAGACTGGGGAAAGCAACAAAGCCCACTAGAAAGTAAATGTGTTGTTCCCGTAGTCACATAGATCTGGGGACAGGAGACATAAGTAGAGCTTAATTCATTCCCAAATGGAAGTTCTGTTTCACACCCCAGCACAGCTTCTGAGTTATTGATTTCTAACACCACAATATTTTTCATTGCTAAAAACTAAATGGGAAGGTGCAGCTAAGTCCTGATCTAAAAGCCTGATGTAAATAGAGGGACAGTACGTGCTGTTACCAGTCCTTAGACCAGTCCTAGCACCAAGTGTGGTGATAACAGCATTTGAATTCCCAGTTTGCGGGGGACTGGAGAATCTCTGCAACCTCTTGAAAGGGATATTGAGCCGCGCTTCAAGCAAATTTAAACAGGCAGCCTGTGTCCTGAAGTTATCTTGGGCTAGGCTACCAAGCTTAGCTGGCTGAAGAGAAGTGTGATGCTACGAGGGCAAGAAAGGAAGGCAGGAAGGCACTGATATGCGAACAAATGCCGTGAAGAAAAATGTGTGGCTGAGCCGATTCGTTCAGGTAAAATGTTGTTGGCTTCTGTAAATGGGGAGTAAGCCAAGTCGTGCTGGAGGTGCAACTCTAAAGGCTGGGATGGAGACTGAGACCTCTGAACAAGGACATGAACAGGCCAATGCAAACTCTGGTGTTCCTAGTCATACTGCTGGGAGACAGGTCTGGAGTCTCTCTTGGAGAAGACGCTGTCCTAACAAAGGATCTGGTAAATTGAGTTAGCAAGGATTTGTTTTGTTGTATAGCAGTCTGTTCAGTTTGCCGCCAGATATGCTGTTGAGTGACTGAAACCAAAAGAGGAATAGCTCATCTCCGTGAGACTGGGAGAGAGAATAGATTAACTCCATTGTGCTCTCTGTGTGACACTCACTTTCCCTACATACCATGAGCCATGTGCTCAGGTCTGGTGAGATGGCCAGGCTCATTAAGCAAAATCAGAACCTCTCGTGTCAGCCTTTAAGAGAACCTCCATGTGTATTCTCATTTTGGTATAGCGCAATTTGTACTTGTTTTAAAAGAATGCATCGTTCTCTTGCTCATCTTGGTCTCAATCCAACACGAAGATAGGAATGTTCAGAACTTCTCTGCACAGTCTTTTTGAGTGATGTCAATAGCCCTATGTCAGCTACTTGGGAGGCTTGGAGATTTTAAGTAAAAATCCAAACATCGGTGTGCTGACAGAGCTTCCCTACTGTGTGGAGGGCAGGTGTCCTCACTCCAGCGATTGAGAGGGTTCAGGGAGCCTCCTGATTCTGGAATTCCCTTGGACATGGGCCACAGCAGCTGCCCTCCCTGGTGTATGGATGGGACATGGTGGAGGAGCATGGGGAGAGGAAGGTCAAGGCACATTCTGTTCTCTCAGCCCCTCTTCAGCAGATGTTTCCTGAGGATTACTGTCCAGCTGGCTCTGCTCACAGCAGCTCCCAGCTTTGGACTCTGATGACCCTTGCACAAAATTCTCCAGGAAACCACAGGTAGTCCTGTCCTGTCCTGTGCCCAGAAAACCCCGAATTTACAAAGTTTTGGTTTTCACTTTTTGTCATACAGAGAGGATGTGATGTCGTGGATGAGGCAGTAACTCGCTGTGATTTATTGTGCCGTGTCAGGCAGGGAAACCTCTTCCCTGGCTGCATGTGGATTGCAGAGAGGGCACATGCAGAGAGGAGTTTTGGGCTTACAAAATGCTGTCAGAACTGGATCTGGTAACATTTAATATAGCCTTGTCACAGCAGATCTGAGGTTAGATTTGATTCTGTCATACCTGCTCAGAGCACAATAGTAGGTGATGCAGATAGAGAAGGGGAGATGCCAGGGAAAACCATTTCCTAGATCTGGGCACATGCTGGCTGCTGGTCTCCAGCACAGAAGGAGCCAGCATCTAGAACTGCCTGTCCTCGGGTTTTGTGTGAGCTGTGGACATCACATCTGCAGCTGCTTCAAGAGTGGTGACTAACAGGTCTTGTGGATTCCTGTTGCTCCATCTCTTAACACTGGAGTTGAGTTTTCCTCTACTCCGCTTAGCCACTGGATTTGTCAGTCAAGACCATACTCATGGTTCATCTTCTGTAAATGGAAGTGGAGCAAGCCTGTGAATTAATCCAACAGCTACCACACTGAAGGATGCAAAGGCGGACACAACCTGTGTACCAGCAGCACACATGCTCTAAAGTGGGTTTGAAAGCACATCCAAACTGATGCCAGTATTTATGAGCCATATGTTGCAATGGTAGTTACTTATTGTGCTTCTCAATAGAGCACAGGGGTTGTTTAGCTCCCCTCCAGTGATGTTACTGGCCTCTGTGCCTACCAGAGGACTAGAACTCATTGTGGTTTTATTTTCCACTACGTTTTCCTTTGTAGTGAGTAGTGCTGAGGGTACTCGGTGAGAGCCAAGGTTCCAAGGTTGCTGTTCAGCACAGGATCTGACCATAGGCATCTGTCACCAAGACATGGCATTGCCAGGTGAAAGCCTCCTGTGCCTGCCACCAGCAGCCTCCAACTGCACCTGCTCAGTGTAGCAGGGCTATTTCCATAATGAGTTAAGTGATTTAGAGCTATTTCTGTAGCAAGATAAAAGGATGCTAATTCGGTCACTTACCTAACTTCCCATCACTGTTCAACAGACCATTATACACCAGACATTTCTTCTTTTCCTTCCTAGATAACTCAATGTTGACATGTTGACCACGATAGGCAGCAGAGTGCAAAACTACGACTGATGTAGAAACAGAAAACTATTACTGTTGAAACCACTTTTTGATGTTCATGTGGCATTTCAGTTACACACAGTTTTGGTCTTTTGTGCATTGTTCATTGACTTCAAGTGGACATTTTTAGGATGTGCTGGAAAACATCCAGTGATTGAAGGACTCCCTAAAGCCCTAGTGTATTAAATCTCCACCAAGAAAAATACACATTTATTTTGAAAATGCAGAATAAACTGTATCTTGTTTACATGTTCTATCACTCTTTGGTACTCTGAAAAGAAATCTAAGTCATCTATAGTAAATACTGTGTTGTGCTGCTCTACTCTGTCTCCCTTCTATGGGTGGGAATTGGTTCTTTGATCTTCAGTTCAAAGGGGTTGATAAGGCTGTTTCTGTGGTCTGCAGAGAATTTCCTTCTACTTCTGCAACATCTCCTGATTAAGTCTGTGTTTCTGGGAAGGCTCTGGGTATCCATCCAACCGAAGAGATGCTTACACCTAGTGTAACAGCTCTTGCATGGTGGATGAAGCTTGTCTCCAAGTCACCACTGCCCTCTTCTGTGCCCATCTTGCCAGGCAAGAGACATCCTCCCCCCAACACCCAGGAAAGTTCTAACATGAGCATAACTGTTCTAATGAGCATTAAGTTACATTCTAGACCTGACAACATCTGACAGGACCCACAGGCAGCCACGTTAGCATCCAGTTGCTGGCTGTTCCACTAATGGAACATTTAAAGCAAGGGTTAGGGAGAGGAAGTCATTAGCAGCTGCCTTAACTTCCACCCTGGATTCTATACACAACGGTTGCTCAAATTAAAGAGAGCTGTTTGGATTCAAGCAACTCCTCTGATGGCAGCTAATGAAACTGGTCCCACAGTTCAGCAGTGGCATCAGCCAAAATCCTGGTGGTAATCCAAACTGCAGGTTTTTTCTCCTAATGAATTAATCAGCTGATTGCGTGTGTGCGATAGCTCATTAGAGAGGTGTGTGGCAACCTTTGGAAGGGAACTGCTGGCTCTGTGGGGGCCGGAGGCCATTCCATTGCAGGAACATACTCCTTTGAGTATTGCAGAACCATATGTGTTGCTCTAATTAACCGGTGTTGTTTCTGGGGTCTTTTGATCTCAGGAAAATGACTGTAAAAATTGTAATACTGTAAATCTTCGATAACTTGGAATAAAACCTAGAACAGCTTTAAGCAATTTCCTTTAATCTAGCTTGTGGTGTTGGGGATTTTTTAAAATTATTATTTTTTTAAAATCTTCCACCCTATTTAATGGTAGCAGCAGAGATAAAGCAAAGTGTAATTTGGAAATTAGTTCCAGATGTGTGAATTGTAGATTTGTTTTACTAATCTGGGTCATTAATTTTGTTGACTAGTATGTTTGGATTTTCTTCCTTAACATGTCTGAAGCATGGTTGCAGGCTACAACAGGACTTTGGCAAGAAAGGGAACTTTCAAAATCCTTTCGTCCCTGGGCAACTCCACCGAAACAAGGCCTATTTCTCTGTGGTTATCCAGCATGAAAGGCAGGAGATGAGATGTGGGGAAGAGTGGTGGGGTGGTTTGTGTTCCTGCTGCAGCCCAGGGCATGGGGCATGGTGGGTAGGGAGCAGGGTGCCCCTGCCAGAAAGCCAAGGGCCAGGTTCAGGTCAGGGGAAGGTTTAACCTCCCAGCCATAACAACACCCTTTTTAAATTAATAAAACCTACTTGTCACTTGATTAATGAGAAAAGGTGCAGTTTGGTAAAGCTTTTCAAAGACCATTAATAAAAAAGATCTTTTCAACGGAAGACAACTTGCTTCTGCTCTAGCCTCGGACTACCCCAAAGATTTGGAAATGGTGACATACTTAGATCTTCTGGATGTTGCACATCCAGATTGTCTCTGGGGGTGTGTTAGTCACTGGCTGCAAAGAGGTGCCTGGAGAAATGTTGGTGGCCATGACACAGACCAGGGAGAAGAGCCTGTGGGTATCGCCACCAACACCTTCAGGCAGAGCACTGAGGGCGCTGCTTGTACGCCTGCCAGCGGTGTCCTCAATTTAACCCCAGTTACCCCAATTTCTTCGTTCAGCTTTGATGGGAGTGGTATGGAGATGGTCTGGGAGAGTGGTGCAACGGTCAGGGTCCGGTTCACGAATCTGCCAAGGAGTGAGGGACTGTGGTAAAGCTCTGCTCTTCTCACAGCTTGGCAACAGGCTAGGTACACTGAGAATAACTATCTCCATCCCTGAGCGAAGGGAATGTTACGACCTCTACAGGATTAAGGCTGTTTTTCTCCAAGAGAAAATAATGTCCTGATTGTTTAGGGCTAAGCTTTAGATAGATGGTCATTTTAATGCTACAAGAGCAGGCAGAATTGTGGAGCCAGCTTGAGTATAATTTTCCTGCTTGTCCTGATTTCTGTTTTTCTGTTTATCCTGTTTATCCTCTCCTTGTTATCCTGAACTGGTTTGTCTTCTTGTAAATGCCAACCTACCAACCTTAAAAAGAAATCATCAGGAAGAAAACTTGCTGACTGAGTCTTTCCTTTGCCTGTGGCAGTTGAATAAGCCCATCATCTTATATAATATTAATATTGGTAAAAGCAGACCTACAGAGCTCATAAATCTTCTATAAAAGAGGGGCAATATCTAAGTCTGTTTTAAAATGAAGCAGGTAAGTAGGTTCTAGAACAAAAGGATATTGATACAAAGGAAGTGGAGAGATGAAAGAAATGAAATTGCCATTTTAATCTGCAAATTGTCTCTGCATAAGTAATACCAGAGGCCTCACTACTGCGAAAGCCAACGCTTTGCTCTGGGTGATCGCTTGACCCTGGAAAGCCCCAGTCCCTGACTGCTACCTGGTATTACATTACATTCAAGTGGCTTTAGGAGCAAAAAAAAAGGTCCAAAATTGAAGCAGAGCTTGTTTGCAGAGGGGATGACTGCATTACCATTTTTTCTTAACTTTGTGCTTCTCCAAATGGGAAAAATAAAAGTGAAAAATATTTGTGGTTTTGAATTCTGTTAAACATTTTTTTAAGGTGAGAAGCAGGCTTTTCCACATTAAAGATGGAAACCCAGATGAGAAAAAAAATACAGTGTATTTTTAGCCTACTGAGTGAGTAATCTGTCTCCAAACACACATGTGGAACTGCTCCATGAAGGAACGACCCTGTGGCATTGCTAACAGGGTCCCTTTGCAAGGGCAGACTCTGATCTGGAGCAGTTGGTTTAAGACTTTGTAAATCTTTTTTTGCCTACCCCACCCATGGTAGGATTGTAAAATGAAACCATGAAACCAGGGGGAAATGGAAAAATTTCTTACTTTTTCATTTTTTTCACTTTTCCTAGTACAACTGTCCTGAGACAGTTGCAGTGGCTTTTCCCGCTGCTGAGGACTTGGTGCAAGTCCCACAGTCTGGAATGAGGCAAGGGGGCCCTCCAGCCCCCAGAAGAGACATTGTGTTGTCCATAAACATCCTAGCTGTGGTTTGTAGGCAATGTGTTGCTGTTGCTATGCGCTGAGTAGTACCAGGGCTCTTGCTGACAGCTGTGTTTAGCTGGCAGAGAGGAGGGGCAGATGGGTGGGTGGTTTTGGACCTTTCTGCTAGACATGCAGTTCTTCCTTTTTTTTGCCTTTTTTTTTCTTTTTTTTTTTTTTTCCTTTTTTTTTTTTTTTCTCCTTTTCCTGGACCTGAGCCAGTGCATTGTGGAGCCTTTAATTCTGTATTGCTCAGTGGTGGAGTAGATCACAAGATTCATTCTGGACCCATCTTTGCTGGTGGTGGTTCCCACAAAAATTGAGCCGGGATCATGTGAGCCTCAGACCAATGAACCTACCCTGGGGCATGGCATGAGTCATGTAATGCAGCCCCACTTGTTCCCAGCTCCTCTCAGAGCCAGAAGATTGTTAGACATTGGGTTAATCTGATTTTTTTGATGTAGAAATTTTTTTACTTTTGAAATAGTTGTTGAAGCTGAATCTTCTTGTGGGAGTAGGTCAATTCATTTAGCAGAGCACACTTTTAAGGAAAAGTTTTTATAGTGCCAGTTCAGGCAAGAAATATGTTCAAAGAATTTTGGCTTTCAGCTGAAATCACTATTTCATTTAAACATTTTAAGCTAATGAGAGTTGGCAAAAAAAAAAGCTTTTTTATTAAGGCGGGAATAAGAAGGAGATGTGTTGAAGTTATCTCAATGGAAAATGTTTGCATATTCTTATTTATGGAAGTATGTAAATTTAGCCTTTGTCATTATTAAGGACAAAAAGAATATCTGAGAAGCTTTCATGGGGCATGCAGATAATTAGCCAGACAATTTCTGCTGTTCTTTCTCATGTCCAAGCCAGCTTCGATCTCCTTCATGAAATTTTCTGCCACAGCAAAAGTAGAATGTTAAATGTTAAAGCTCAATGTTATGAATCAGCTTTGCTTACAAGAAGAGAGGAAACCAGTCAAAACCCCTGCATGGAAAAGAGCTGAATGAGAGCAAGATCACAGAGGTCTATGAAAATAAGGAGGATCTGAGTAAAGCAGGATAAACTTGATGGTCTAGATGAAAAATCACATGAAGGGAAATCGGTGCTTGCAAGGTAGATCAGGTGAAGGATTTGTGATCTCTGACCACTCATTCCATCTTTTGGGTAGAGAGCCTCCGATTTGCTTTGGGGCATCCATTCTCATTTGTGCTTTCTCCGTCTCTTGGGGTTAGGAAGGAAAGAAGACCTGCACAACTTTTGTTGGATATCCCTCTGCTGTTGGCTTTCCCCAGCCTTTTGCTGCCACCTCCATCCCCAGGAGCCCCCAAGGACAGCTGAGTTGTGCCTGTCTCTGGTGTGGCAGTGTCTCCACTGTCATTAGAGGATAAATGACACTGTCTCCATGGCCAGGGAAGAAACCAAATTAAACTCCACCATCCCCAGCAATAGATGGGCCAGCTGCCGACCTCCATGTCACAGCCAATTTCTCACAAAGAATCAAAGATGAATTGCATCTCTAATTTCTGTCACAAATGGCTTGGCTATGCAAAGGGGAAAATAGTTGCAGGGGAGTAGAGGGGATGGCACTGCGTCTGGCCATCAGCCCGATGGCAGGGAAGGGCTGTGACGATGCTCACACATTCCCAGCAAGGTGGTGGCTAATGGTGTTGCATTAATCAACAAGAAGTGGCCAGATAAGCTGTTTCCTGAGCACAGTATCCCACTGAAATAAGGCAACCATGAAGGAGGACTGGGAGGGAACTTAAATGCTAGTGAGAAACCCAGCACAGCAGGCCATGTTCCCCAATGGAGAGTCACACCAAGCCTGGGGAGATCTGTCATAAAGCTCAGTAAATGTGAATCTGTATAACTGGACTTTGTGGTGAGGGGCTGGGGGTTCTGTGGCATTCAGGGCACCAGCTGCAGGTGACACCAAACTATGAGACATTTAGAATGTAGCGATAAGTAGCTACTGGCTTCTGGCACTAATCTGGCTACCATCAATTTGTAGTATATTAGCTGCAGTGGAAATCTGGATCAATATCAGTCTTCAAGAGGCTCAACAGATCAATGTTTGATACAGATAAAGAAAATAGAAAGCAGGTGTTTATGACATCCCCTGTGTGCAGTATTACTATTCCTTGTTCATCCTTCTGCCAAGGGAAGGGAAGGCGAGAGAAGGAAGGTAAGAAAGGATTGAGAAAGGTAATTCACTTTAAAAAGCAGTTGTAAGAAGGAGATTTATAGCATTTTTTCCCATCAATTTTAGCCTGAAGAGAGAAAGAGAAAAATCTTCATGAAGATATATTGTCCTTTGAGAGACAAATTCTGATTGAACAGTGGGTACTGTTCAATCAGAATTGAACAGTATGAGATGCCTGTGGTGAGGGCATCACTGGCACATAGATGTGCTTGCCTAGGCTTTGGGAAAAAGGGATGTCCAGGGGTTCCACAGATCCCTGCTGCTTTCTGGTGGTTGAGAGACCCACACCTGGCTGTAAATGCTTTAGGTCAACTAAGTATGGAAGGAAGATGATTAAACCAGGGAGTGTGGAAATGCTGGAAAGAAGGGCTGTTTTGTGTCAATGCTGAGGTCATCTTCCTCAGGTCTTGGATAACTGCGTGGCACAAAGAGGGCTCGGAGACTTCATGGCTGAGTTTATTTCCAAACAAAATCCTGGTGTTGTGAAAGTCAAGTGTCTTTGGCTGCAAATGCAAGATGTGGCTGAGGGTGTGTATTCTGTTGCTATCTGTTAAGAGGTAGGGCACTTACCTTCTGTTAATTAGGCTGCCTGTTAAAACCAGGTGGGGCAGTTGTCTTTATCTCTTCCACTAAAGGGCCATTGAGTCTCACTGCATGACTGATAAAATTATGAGTCTTGTAAAGACTTAAAATGTAAAGAGCATTGTGAGAGGCTCTGCTCAGGGGGAGGAGCCAAGCAAGGTAAAACAAGCCACCCCCACAGAATCATTTAAGTTGGAAAAGACCCTTGAGATCATCAAGTCCAACCATTAAACTAAGGCCCTCAAACTATCAGGGTGCAGTGGAGGGAGAGGACCTTCAGAGCATCATTCCCTGTATCTATATTTCCTTCCTTTCCTTTTCTCATTTCCCCTTCGCCTTGTTTCACAGGACTGGCTGACAAAATTTGGGTATCTGCCTCCTCCGGACCCTGTCACGGGGCAGCTGCAGACGCAGGAGGAGCTCACCAAGGCCATCACTGCCATGCAGAGGTTCGGGGGGCTTGAGGCCACAGGAGTCCTAGGTCAGTGACTCATGACCCCTCCTCTCCTTGGTGCAGAGTGAGGCAGGGATGGCTTCTTGCAGGTCCATGAGGGAGAAGGGACTCTCCCTCTCCTGTGTTCTGGACCAGCAGCAGGAAAAGTTCCACCATGGGTGGAGCATATGGCCCAGTTTGGAGCTGTAAGAGTAATTACATGGCTCAGGTGTTCCGTTGCCTTGTGTTTTCAAGAACCTGAGGCAAGCAATTATTCCAGCAGACCCACAGACCCTTGGGGGTCTCAGTGTGATTAAAATAGCTCTTGGTGTGTTCAAAAAAAAAAAAAAAAAAAAAAAATTTAAAAAGACAAGGGGGGAAAAAGTGAGAAAGTTGTCCTATTCAAAGCCTTACTTGCAGCATCAAATTGAATTGAACAAAAATCCTGATTAAGCCTCCCAATTTGTATGCAAAGATATTTTGGGTTCCTTGCTGCTGGGGCACAGGCAGGGAAGGGAGAAGGATGATGTTGCATCACCCCAACTCTGTTTGCTCCTGCCCACAGTGCATAGAGCCAGGAGGCTCTTTGGGGCTCTTCTGGGATCTCATTGAGCCACAGCAGCTCCAGGTATTCCCCTGTCATGCCCAGCCAGCTGGGAGCCCATCACCTGCTCCAGCAGCTCTGTTGGCCAGCAGAGGCAGGCAGTGGCATCTGCATGGCAGACGCATCTGCCTGGGTGGGAGAAGTCCAAGGGCAGGCTGAAGCAGCATGAGTTCACCAGCGTGGTTGGGGTCATTCCTCTCAAAGCCTTCATTGAGGGAAGGAGAAAGCCAGCATTATCCCAGCATTATCCCAGCCTGCAGAAGGGCGCCTCTCTGCTCTCCTCCCCTCCATGGCCCTCCTGTCATGGGGCCAGCATGCTTCTGCTGCTCAGGACACAATTAAGGAGTAGCAGCTAATTAGCAGGCGAGTCTCTATCCATCCCAACATCCCAGCATCCCTCTGCTGGTCTCCTGAAAGCACAGCTGCATCCCAACACGAGGGCTTCCTTTCTCTGGTCTTAACTGAGCATGTGCAATAATTTCCCTTCCACTGCCTCACAAGCTGCAGGAGACCCCAGAACAGGAGTGGCCATTCAAATTGCATTTTCAGAGGGGGTGTTCGAAACAGTCTGGGGGTGGGAGGTATGGCTGCCCTGCACAGATCATAGTTGTGGGTTTGTTCATGAAAACAGAGTTTAAGAGGTAAAGTCAGCAGGGAAATGAGTGAATGAAACAACTTTTCTGCGTTTCAGCTGGTGAGAATAGACACTTCAAGATTTCAGTCATTTTAAAAAAATTAATAAGAAGGAACAAGGACATTCTTCAAATTAGCTCCTAGCTGAACAGAGACGGAGCTTATTTATATGTGAATGTTTCTCCTTGACAGAGGAATACTTGGAAATTCATCAAGAGAGAACAAGACAGAATATTTGAAAAAAATATGTTTAAAAGCATGATCAAAGCTGGCCACAGGTGGGCTTCCAGCAGGAATTGCTGTCCAGTGGTGGGAGCAGCAGTGAGACATAGGGGGCTCAGTGTTCTGTGGGTGTCACCATGACATGCTGGGGCTGGTGCCATGCCCCAGTGGGCTCCTGAGTGTCCACTTTTGCTTTTCTGGTTCATTCTTAGCACTTCATTTCCCATCTCTTTGTCCCCCTGGGATTTCTTAACCCGCCATTCCCATGATTTCTTGTTTTTTCTCTAACCCTAGATGAAGCCACCCTGGAGCTGATGAAGACCCCTCGCTGTTCTCTGCCTGACCTCACCATTGAAGAGACCAGGAGGAAGCGATTTGCCCAGGCTGTCACCAAGTGGAGCAAAAGGAACTTGTCCTGGAGGTAGGAATTCATCTATCCCTGCTGAAATCTTGCAGCAAAAAACCAATTCCACAGTCACCTTTGTTAAATATAGCTTTGAGATGAGTTTTAGGGTGCTGGTTAAAACATGTCCCTATGTCTTCCCAAGGCACCATAGATTATTTATTTTAATTCTTCTCCTGACAATCTCAGCAGTGACTTCTTGGACCCACTTGGCAGCACCCGAGAATGATGCAGATTTGGCTAGTGAATTAGCTGGGAGCTTTTTGCTGGGTTACAATGGTTGTTAGAGGATCTTTTTTCTTGAGTTCATTAGTTCTGTGCTTTCTCAGGCAGCTGCCAAGCCTGGAGCTTCTTCTCTTGCCCCACCTGAGTCCAAGGGCAAGAGCATTTTCTGGGTAATAAAGTCACTCTTTTTTTCTCCTAATCCTTGCCACAGGCTAGTATTTTTTCCTCAGTGTCAGGATCCCTCTGCACCTGTGACACACAGAAGTTCAGGTCCAGCTTTCAGAAAGATAACCATAATTCAGCTTCAGTAAGAAACAACTTTGGTTCATAGATGGCTTTGTGTCGTGAAGTGACCCGTGTTATAAAAACTCAGCCTGTCTCCCTGTTGCCCAGGCCTGACTTTATGGGGTAAGAGCAAGAACTTCACATTTCAGAAAGGAGAAAAT
Organism: Serinus canaria; assembly: GCF_022539315.1. NCBI lineage: Eukaryota > Metazoa > Chordata > Aves > Passeriformes > Fringillidae > Serinus > Serinus canaria. The sequence continues at coordinate 13,942,356 of NC_066329.1, forward strand.
CCTTTGAGGGTAAAAAGAAAACCTGCCCTGGTGTTCTGGGAGCTGCCAGAGCCAGTGCCAGGGCACAGCTTGTGCACAGCCTGACCCCAGCAGCTCCTAATAAACCTGAATGACATCCCGTGGCTGGGCAGCATGGTCAGGGAAATGGAACTGCAGGTGCCATCAGGACTTCGGATGTGCTGACACAGTATCACCAAATCCAGGCTGGAGAGAAATGTGCAGGTGAAATGGGGTCCAGCTGTTCTGGTGGATGCAGCCCTGGGATATTCCCAGCCTCCCACCCCCTTGGAGACTGATGCTGCAGCAAGGATTGCCATAAAAAAGGGTTGAGTTCTGAGACAATAGTATATGTAAGCCATAAAAAAACCATCCATCTCCTGACAACGTAATTTCTGCTTTTTTATTCTTTGATGCTTTCAAAAATCTTGTCTTTTGTCCAAGAAAGACTATTGTATTTTACAATAGTAGGTTGTAGCCAGCAGAACGCTATAGCATTACAGAAACTCCAATGTAGTATTTATATCCAACCCTTGAGATTAAACTGGCTTTTTGGAAACTGCCCTGAAAGTCGGCCAATAGAGATAAAGAAGTTTTATTCGCTTACCTTTTACACATTGTTTGAAGATTTTAAAAAGGGGAAACAAAACTAAATGCTACTCTGACATGGATTTAAAAATTGAAGAAAAACCTGATCAATTGCAAGGCTGAAATAAACAGTAAGCAGAGCTGTAGGAAAGGAGGGCCTCAAAACAGGCACATGCACTGATTGAGAAGGCGGTTTTGGGCAAACAAAATTGTATAGGTATACAGGTCATTCAGGTTTCTTCATTTTACCTTTGAGTACAACTATCCTGTGGGACTGGAGGGCCTAAGGAGCAAAACAATACAGGTCGCATCCTGCACAGCTCACAGCACAGTCTTGTAGCATCCAATTACTGCATCAGAAATAGATGGTTTTCTGTGCCTCATCTCCATGTAGAGTTTCCAGGATGTTACAGCATACAAATTTTCTTTTCACAGGATTGTTTTTGTTATTATATTTTCCCTGCACTCTCCCCAGGTGCCAAGGCAGCTGCTGAGACAGTGATGTGCTGTGGATGCCCTCTGCCGGCATCAGCGCCGGAGCTGCCCACAGCCACTTCCCCCTCATGTTTACAGCCTTGTTTTTCACTTGCTGATTTTGCTTTATTACTTCTGTTTACGCTCCACAGAAAGGGAGTTCATAGCTGGCACATCTCCATTTCTTCCCAGTGCTTGGTGTTTCCCCGCAGTCCTGGGAAGTGCAGCAGCAGGGCCATGTCCCATCTCTGCATGCTTTGAGCTCCCTGGGGAAGGGGGAGCCATGGAAGCTCAGCTTTTAAATTGCCCACTTTTTTCCTTTCAGTGCTGAACTGAGCTGGCTTTCATCGGTGTGTAGTTAAGACCTGCTCCCTTGTGTCATCTCATCAGAGCTGCAGTCTTTGACACTGGTGCTCTGGCCGTGGACTGTCAGAGTGGGAGCAGAGCCCACTGGCAGAGAAGCAGTGACACCAGTCAGTCAGTGCCCACCATTGCTGTGAGTGTCCTGAGCCATCCCCCGAGGGGAGGTGCCACTGCCTGAGCCCAGGTGTGGATTTACTCAGGCCTGGAGGGGTGGCAGTCAAGAGGAAAGTTTGTGCTCCCATCCCCACAATGGTCCTAATCCTTCTGCTTTTTTTCCTTTAATCAGTGGCATCCTGCCATGGGGACCTCCCATCCAAAGCCCAGACTGCTTTGTCCCCCATGTCTGGGGCTGACAGGTGTCCAAAAGGGGCAGACTGTCACCTGTCGGTGTCAGGCTTCTTTAGGTTATTGTAATGCCCCTGTCCCAGGCAACTGGGACGCCCGTAGGAAAATCCCTGAGCAGCTGAGGCAGAGAGCAGGTAGGTGTGTGGAGGCACAGCGGCTTGGAGGTGACTGGTGTACTGTGTGTGATAAAGGGCAGGAGAATGAAAAACCTGAACATTTTTGGTTGATAGTCTTGCTGCTGGGAGAGCGTTGATAGAGGGTTCCAACACCCACTGCTTTCCTCCTGCAGACAATGGCAGTGTTGCAGCACTGCCAGGGTAGCACTGGATCAGGGCTGCTGTGCCATGGATGGCTCTGGGCAGCTGGAAAAGCACCTTTGCCAAGGCAGCAAGCATCTACCCTTTCAACTATCCCCTCTTCCTTCCCCTTCCAAGAAAAATCAGTGTGGATTTGTCAGGCACTCCTTAGCTTGCTGTGTTTGGTAGTTCTCTGCATTTATTTTATTTGTCTGTGGTTTCAGGGCTGGGAAAGTGAAAGAGTGCTTTCATTAATGAGCTATTGATTTCTCATCCATACTGTCCCACTTTTGTCTTTCGGAGGACAAAAACCAATAAGGAAATCAGAAAGCAAAGTAGGTGTGGGTGCCCCTCAAAAGCAAACAGAGGCAGATCAGTCATCTCTAGTCTCTACTTATTAACCATTCTAGATGCAAAGTCTGTTTGGGATGGGTCAAGCAAAGGAGGTGATTCAGGGGACACATGAAGGACTGGCAGCGCTGTGTGAGAGTCAGCATTCATTTGTCTGCATGGCAATGCTTCTGCCTGGCTGAGCGCTAAACGCAGAGGGGAGATTTTCTTCTTGGTATCCAGTTGTGTCCCTCAACACCACATCCTGCTTGGCAGCTGCCAGTTCCAGTGTTGTGGCCAATGCTCCCTCCTTCAGCCCCATCTGCCACGGACGTCCCAGAGTGTGATTTGCAGAGGGATGTGACTGACCCTACAGTTTAGGGCAGGTGGTGGGGTGGCTGGAGGGACTGAGCAGTGGCTGGTGGAGGCTGTCTGGAGCAGGGAGCTTTCTCTCCAATTACTCACATCAGGCTTTTGCCAAAGATCTGAGTTCTGTAAGAGGAATCTCAGAAGGGATTTACATCCAAGAAGGAGTGCTTCTCTTCACTGGAAACCTAAGCACCAGTGAAGAGAACAACTACTACTACTACTACTACTACTACTACTACTACTACTACTACTACTACTACTACTACTATAATAATAATAATTTAGAGGTAGAAGGAAGGTTTTTTATCTGCATGCTGTTAAAAATGTGCTTCCTTTTCAGTGGAATTGGGTGATGCAAGGCCAACAAACATCCTATCAGCATAATAGTCTTTTCCTAATGTCATTGAAAACAATTAGCAGAGCTCCAGCAATCAAATCAGATGCTGAATTAAAAAACCCTGATGGGATTCTCTTAAAAAATGACAGTGATAATGCATAAAGGATAAGGGACTTTTCACTTACACCTGCAGCATATTAATAAAATGTGGATCAGCTCAGAGGTGTAGGACTTTTAAAAAGAAGTAAAATAGGTATTGATTCTGTTTCTGCCTTAATCTAATGCTTCTGGAGTCAGATATTGGGATGAATATTAATAATATTTGTTTCTTTAGACAGGGCTTTTTATCTACCATCCTTGTACAAGGGAGATCTGATTTATTATTTTCATTCTACAGCTGGAAAGGAAAGGATAGGAAAATAGCTCACATGGTGAGCAGGGCTTGGGAAGGAAAGAGCAGATAATGTCCATGAATGTGACTCTGTGCCTTAGGCACCATGCTCCCGGAGAAAGGTCATAATTCGTAGGCTGAACATGGTGTGTGTTACACGTATAATGGCTTACTCTGTAGAAATTAAAGCAGCAAAGGGTTTACCTAAGTCCCGAGGAGTGTTATGAAAGATGAAGACAGCTAGTTAATGAATATCTGGAATCCAGGTGGCCTTTTTCTCTCTACTATAGAGGATTACATCCGGACACAATCTCTTCTATAAATCAAAAATTGCCCAAAAACTGCCTTTTCTAATCCCATGCTAATACTGCTTGTACCTCTGTGCTGTCTCCTTTACAAATGTGTTTTTTTTTGAAGTCCTACAATCATCTGGTGTTACATGCATGTAACTCATTTAGATTAGTCAATAAGGTTTTTCTTTGCCCAAAGAGTCAAGGGATAGAAAAGGCAAAGATATGAATGATTTTTTCTCATTTGGCTGTGATGTGTTTTTCCTGATTCACCCACTCATTCCCACTGTCTCTAGGATGAGCATCCCAAGTGCTTCAGAGGATTTGCTAGTGAGATTTCTGCTTATTTTCATGAGTCCTTTTTTCTCTGTCAGAGATTCCACCCTGACTAGTTTTGTCCCGGCCTGAAGGTGGTGCCTGCTTTGGGCTGCCTGTCTCTTGAGGGTGTGGGATGTGTTCCCAACCTCAGCAAGCAAGTTGCTCCCTACTTTTCACATCCATGCTGTCTCCCAGCACTCAAATCGCTATTCAGAAAGAGCTCAAGTGGTGTGACATCCTCTTCCGATGCTTGTAATTATCTCTTGAAGTGTAGTCAGATCATCACTGCCCGTTGGTGATGGGAAGTGGTGTGGTACTGAGTGATGCTGTCACAGCCGTGTTATGCAGCAGTGTAAGTGATGTGGTCATAATTGTTGCTTCAGCCTTTAAAAGTCTGTCAAACCATGAAAACACTTTGGCTGGTGCGCTGGTGCACAAAAAAAGAAAGTATCTGCTATTACAGGGGTAGAGCTGCCCAGAAGGTATCCAAACAGGCTTTTGTCAATAATTACTCAATCAACAGAACATTTGCTTGGAAAGCGTGTATATTTTGTCAAAATTGCCAACGAAAGATTATCTAAATATACTCCTTTAGATGCCAAGGTGCCTTGTTGCGTCTTTGTCTTTTCATCTCCTCTATTAAATCAACAATATTAGGAATTCTTTTTCAAAGTTGGGTTATACAGGAAACATTGACTTTCCTTTCATTCCAGCTCAGCCCAAAACCGCAAAAAGCTCTGAAAAGCTCTGAAGGCCTCACTGTGGCACCAGGCACCTGCAGAGCCAGTTCTGGTTGTTCTTGGAGATCTTTCATGCTACTGACCCATCCTCTTTTTTGCCCTCTTTGTTTCAGAGTTCGCACCTTCCCAAAAGAGTCCCACCTGGGCCACGACACTGTCCGAGCCCTGATGTACTATGCCCTGAAGGTCTGGAGTGACATCACCCCGCTGAATTTCCATGAAGTGGCTGGAAACAATGCTGACATCCAGATAGACTTCTCCAAGGCAGATCACAATGATGGCTATCCCTTTGATGGGCCCGGTGGGACGGTGGCACATGCTTTCTTCCCCGGAGACCATCACACTGCAGGGGACACTCATTTTGATGATGACGAATATTGGACCTTCCGATCATCAGGTAGGTCAGGGTGGGAGAGCTGCAGCCAAGCACAAGGGCTCACGATTTCCCTCTTCTGCTCTGGTGGCTGGAGTGGTTTAGCCTCTGCCATACCTTCACCCTAGGCTTCAGGATCCCTGAAGTCATCTGATTTCTCTTGCTAGCAAAATCAACCCAGGCACTGTTGAGGACACTCTTATGTTCCTGGAAGCCTCAATGGCATCTCCATATTTCTCCTTGTCCCGCCAGCAATTGCAGAACTCCCCATTGCCCAAGCTTAGTCCCCGTCTCTTCTGAGACCCGGAAGGTTGCAGGTTGGGTATGCGGCTGCTGGAGCTCTTGGATGGGGACTGCATTCTCTAACTTTGACATCTTTTGGGTGCCTTCACTGCCACGTGTCCCAGTTTCCTATTTTTAAAGTATACTGTTAGCTGACCTATGTATAAAGGGCTCTGTGTTGTGCTGGGAAAAAGGCCTAGTTTTCTCCTGCCATCTCCTGTCTATTACCGGGCATCAGGATGGTTACAGGTTGCAGTTCTTTTCTTTTTTATCCTCATCTCATCTGGCCAAAGCAGTGTTTTAATTAGCAGAGGGAGTATCAGAGGCATGTGTTCCTCAGTTTTAAAACCATCTGTGGGGATCAGGTCCCCAGCCTTTGTGTCAGGCATAGTTTTGACAGAATGTCTTCTCTGCAGCCACCAGCTGCTAATTTACTTGTCACGCCACCACCTCCACCAGCCTCCTAGTGGGATCCTGCTGCCTCAGCTTAATGACTTTGTTTAAACTTAACTGTCTTCTCTGAAACAAGCTAATACAAGCCCATCGCTTGACCTGCATCGATACCCCCTGAGTGTTCATGGGCAGAAGTGTTTACCGTGGTGCTTGAGGAGGTTTTGAAATGAAAGTTAAAGGTCTGGACAGGCTGATCCTTGAGAATTACCTGCTCTTTTTTCATGCTCCTTGTTTCATGTTTCTAGCCCCAGCTGATGGCTCTTATCAGAAGGAAGGAAAAAAAAAGCAGCAGTTTCGATCTGCAGACATACAGGGCAGAGGCAAGGACTGTGGTCAGTAGCTTGCCACAGGGAATGTGCAGTCAGTTTTGCAGCTAGTGGTTGGGAGTGCCCGTTGTGAAACAAGCTGCAATGAAGGAGCAAGCTCAGAGCCAGTGCTCCCACAGGAGTGCCCCTCCAAGCTCCACCAAGGGATGAGGGGATGAGCTTGCCAGTGAAAAGCTGCCCTCTATTTTTAAGATCTTTGAGGAGCTATCCAAGCTTCATCTTTTATTTATTTTGTTCTCTCTACTGATTCAAAAACAACAACTCTGTAGATGATATAAAAATATCCCCAAGGTTGTCAGTCTGGCATTAAAATGTCAGAGAGCATATGTCTTGTTCTCTCTTAGTGCCTGGGAAAACAGCACAGGTTATAAAAATCTCACTTGATTACAGACACTGTAAATAATAGTCATGAAGGAAAAGGCAAAATTCAGCAAAGGCTATCTCTGCCCTGCTCTGGCACCCTGAGCCTGGTGAGGAGCACTAAGGACTAGGCAGGATCAGCCATGGCAACTTTTGTGCAAAAAAGTAGCCATCTCAGATGGTAAAGAAGCCATCTCTTTCTCAGGGAATGTGACACTCCCCTGAGCTCCACAGGGATCTTTCCAACTCACTGCTTCTTTATTACAATACTTGACATCATGATCTTTAAAAGAACCATACTTAAAATCATTGCTGCCCTCTGGTGTCTCTCTGCAGGACATAGCCGTGCAGAGAGGGGCAGAAATTGCATGGACGTGTGGCCCAGCCTGTCTGGAGCTGGGTGGTGGGAATGCACCAAGCAGGCTCAGTCTCATAGAGCTGGGAGCAGCTCCTCCTTTGCTTTGGTAGCAGAGGAGTATGTTTGGAAATGAGCATTAACCCCTTACATGAGTGTTTCAGGCTCTGGAGAGGATAGGATTGGTCTGTATGTGGGTGTGGTGTGAGGCACTGGGAGTTGGATTACAAATAAGGAAATTTGGGGAAAGAGAATATAGTAGAGATAGCCCAGACTGAAGGAAAAAAGTCATCAAAGCCTCGAGGTATTGATGTTCAACGGTGTCTTCCTAACGGCCATTGTGGTGTGTGAGGATCAAAGTGTTTGCCAAAGGCAGCAGACACAAGAGCTGCAGCCCCATTAGCACAGGATGTGTAACAGGAGAAGATGGTAAATCCTCTAAAAAAAAGCTGGATACAGTCACCTACTTGTGTCAGGGCAGCAGCGAGATGAGCAGGTTGGTGGTCGATAAGCAGATGAACATTCCCGCCTTTGTGTGCATACAGGAAGGCTGAGGGATGGATTTGGCCGGGGCATCACCGTGCGAGGCCAGGCAGGGAAAGCCCTGCAGAGGCCCCGTGGGCAGGCAGGCACTCCCGGCGCTCCCCAGCTCCTTGGCTCACTGTCATAGGATGTGATGAGCTCCTGGCTGGTGGCTGCAGAAATCTGGTATTTTGGGCAATGCAAAGGCTGTGTCAGCAGCTGCAGCAGGCATGAGATGCAGGGAGTGACTGCTCTGGCCCAGCTTCTGCAGTGCCACTCAGCAAATGGTTGTGATGCGGTCGCTGTCTCAGCCCTTTGTCCAGCTTTTTCTCAGGTGCCGACAGTGATGTGGAAATAAGAGGGATGATACCCAGGCTAGTGTAAGCTGAAGTCTGGCTTGCTTTCCATTTTCATATGATCCACCCCATTCTCTAACTGGAAAAAAAAAATTTTTTTCAAACTTTACCTATTCCAAAGCTCTTCTTTCCACTTTATTCAAAATAAACCTATACTTTCTCTTACTGCCCCTGCAGCCCACCCAAATCCCCCAATTACTCTCAGCACTTAGTGACTTTTACTTCAATTTTATCCTTATCTCCAGACACTCATGGGATGGATCTATTTGCTGTAGCTGTCCATGAGTTTGGTCATGCCATCGGCTTGACCCACATCTCTGCCATAGAGTCTATCATGAGACCCTACTACCAAGGTCCAGTGGGGGATCCCCTGAAGTACGATCTGCCTTACGAGGACAAAGTCCGGATCTGGCAACTCTATGGTAAGTTTGTGTCCCTCAACTGGCTGCAGCCTGTTCCTGCCATGGGAGGACACACTGGAATAGCTGTTCTCTAGGGTGAGTGGAGCTGGTAGGGAGGATGGTGTTCCCCACTACTGCTTCTTTTCTACACAGGAGTCAGGGAATCTGTGTCCCCCACAGCCAAGCCTGAAGTCAGCAAAACAAATGATCATCCAATCCTGCCAGAGCTGCCAGAGAACCGCTCCACTGTCCCGTAAGTCAAATTTCTTCCTTTCCTGCAAAGGATGTGTCGTAGTGAAGCTCTACTTCATCCATATCTTTCCTGCTCACTCTGGCTTTGGTATTTCTCTCTGGATATTTCGCTAAAACTCAGGGTTTTTTTACTCATGTTAGTGGAAAGTTGTCACCATCACCCTTAGGTAAATCCCTTAGGTAAATTCATCCTTGCTGGAATTTTAAACAAGCTTCCTCACCAGTATCCTGAATTGCAGAAGCATAACTTACCTGAATTGTTCCACAGTGAGCAACTGCCTAATGTACCTGAGGGAGTGAATATTGGAACAAGTGGACTGATAGCCTGACTCCAATGCAGGTTAGCATTGGCAAAGGGCTGCTTACACTGAGGCCATCAAGCATGGCCTCATTAGACAAAGTGCAGGACATAGCTCATTAATAAATGTTGACCAAGACAGCAGGACAGTTAAGAGAAGAGGGGACACTGGACAAAAAGGCAGGAGGTGATGGTCACACTTTTTTGCCAGACACCAAAAGAGCCCCAGTTGAGGGCGGCAGAGACAGAGCGGGTCACTTTCACCTAGTGTGCCTTTTGTTTGAACATGCTGAATGCCATTAGTTACGTTTCTCCACGCGTAGCTTCTAAAGGCGCTTGTCCACCAGGCTCCTTATGGCCATGTTTGGACCTAGATATACGAGAGCCTTTCTCCCTGCTGTTGTAAGAGGCCACCACCTCATACCAGCAGCAGGAGCAGCAGGAAACTTGCTCATGTCATCCCCTTGTTCCTGCCTCGTATGCTGGGAGAGTGGATGGGGTTTGCCTCCACATCTGTCATTTTGTGGTCAAAGAGCAAAGAAGCTGGTGCTGGCAGCCCAGCACAATTTTTCTACCTGCAGAATAGATTAATGCTTCCTTGTTACCTACAGGAGCTTTTCCATGTGTGTCACCAGCATCCTCTCCTTGTTCCTCGTCAGTCATCATTTCTTATGTGGGCTTTGTGGCTCTCTCAGTCCTTCATAATCTGTGCCTTCCCCACCCACCTTGTTAAAGCAGCTCAGTATCTCAGGTGCCACTTGCCAGGTGGCTTTCACCAGGTAGATTTCACTGGACGTCACATAGCTCCTCCAGGTCCCTCTGTTTAAGCTCAGCTGCTTTCTGCTTTGCAGCTCTGTCACCTCTCACTGGCACTTTGGAGCTCAGCCCAGGAGCAGCGGCATCCCGAGCTGCTGGAGTGAAAGGCTGCTTGGCTGTTGTCCATGTCCTGCTGCCCTGGGGCAGCTGGCCAAGCCACGCTATGCCACTGGGAGCAGGAAGCCAGCTCTCACCAGCTACATGAGCTGGTGAATGTAGAGCATGTCCTCGTTCAACTCCCAGCAATGGCATCCGGTGGCTCAGAGTTGTCAGCCCAAGCTGTCTTCAGGCTGAGGTTTGGCCGAGCTCGCCTTGGAAATCCTTGTGCACGTGGCCGGGCTTGAGCATGAGGAGTGACAGATGGGCGCAGCCTGTAGTCTTCTCCAGGAGCAGGGGTGATTCAGTCCATGGAATAGGAGGCATCGGGGGTGGGGACACAGCCCCTCACTGCCTGCCTGGGCCCTGCTCACCTGGACATCTCTCCACAGCCTCAGGCGGGACGTGCCCAACAGATGTAACACGCACTTTGATGCAGTGGCCCAGATCCGGGGAGAGGCTTTCTTCTTCAAAGGTGAGCACCAGGGGTCTGTGCCCGTGCCACCCTGCGGTGGCTTTGATGTGGCAGCCCCAGAGGCTGCACAGTGTGGGACGGGCTGGAGTGGGTGGTGAGGATGAGCTGGCTGGGCTTTGTGGGCTGCTCCCACAGACCCAGAGAGGCATCTCATACCTGAGTGTGTGGCCGGACTGGTGACAATCCAGCACAGCAGTTTTTACTCTGATCTATCACACTGGACTGCCCGGTGAAGGACTAAAATCTGATAATTGTGCTACCAAAAAGTCAAAATCGAGGTCGAACCAAGGATAATCAGAGTAGCAACAACACTCCACTGCTTTCTTCCTGGAAACCTCCAGCCTTTCTTTCCTCCCACGCTTCACCTTCCCTAATTCTTCTTGCTGTACATCTCTCAAAGACAGTGTGTACATAATTGAGGACCATCTGGTTTTGTGCCAGTGAACACTTGCTGGCACTGTGTTCCCAGGATGCCCAGCTGTTGATGAGGATCCCATCGGAGCCTTCTCAGCTGAGCAGAACCTGTGTAGGCTGGACTCTTTGGGCTTGCTTTCTCACCTTTCCAAGATGTAAAAGTGCCCACGGATGTTGCTTTGCATCCCTGACCACCATTTGGCTACCCCAAAGCCATCCACCAGGTAAGCAGAAGCACTTTCTCCAGGGATGAGCAGCAACGTCCTGGCATCTGGGTATCACAGCGTGAGCCTTGGGTCACAGGCAAGAACAGCAAAAGGGCTCCAGAAAATTTTGTGTTTCCTGAGCCCTGAGGGAAGCACAATGTGGGGACTGTTCCACAGGAGTATTTGTTCAGATGCCAGCTCCAAAAAGCCACAGCGAAGAAGGGAAACTCAAAGACATGAACTGGTGTCAGGATAAATGGCTATCTGTCCCTCAGAGGAGAAAAACATGAAATACAGAGAAATCCATCTCGGTGTCTATTTTTGGATATATTTATTGCGGGCCAAAAAGCAGATGTAAAGAGCAAAGGGTCAGTGGATACCAGCTGCATGTCCGCCTCCAGCACTCTACTCGCAGCCCCCATTGTTGCCCCCTGAATCATCCTGTGCACCAAGGAGAGGAGACGTCACCTCGTGGGCAGAGTAAATAATCTCTAGTGCTGAGCTTTGTCCCTCGATAGGCATTTTGTTCAGACCTGGTCCTGCTGGTTCCTTAGACAGAAAGAAGCCACTGCAAAGGCACCAGAACTGGAGCTCCCCAAACCTCACAGGCTTGTTGTTTTGAAGGCAACGGTGGGTTCTCTGCTCTTTGGAATCACCGCTTTCTTTCATGTAGGTGCTTCACCGCAGACTCCCGAAGTTTTAAACACCTTTGGCCTGCATGTGCGTCTGCATGGTGTGTGCAGCAGTCTTGCCAAAGGCACCCAAAGTCTGGATAGTGTGGACACTGCTGGGATCAAAATTACCTGAAATTAAAGAAAGCAATTGCCTTGACCTATCATCTTGGTGCAGCAGAACCTCACACTTGGCTTTCATCGTGTTCAGTTTTTCACCTCAGAGGAGGATTTAAATTGAGCTTTTTAAACAAATACAGGGTTGGGATTTTGGTTTTTAAATCATTCCAGCATGCTAATGGCAGTAGTTCTCCCATGGATCTGGCTTCGGCTGATGATCATCCATGCAACAGCAGCACTTTGGAGAGCAGGCTGGGCCATGGCAGATCATGAGCCCAGGCACACTGGAGCTGTCTCGTTCAGCATTCCTTGCTACTTTAGTGCTTTATTTTCTTTCTTCCTCCTGATAGCTTATAAAAACCCAGCCAAAGTCACCAACAGCTCAGGATATTTACTCCTAACTTTCGGGGTAGATTTAAGGTTTCCCTGCTGCAGCCGCTCACCTGCTGAGCCCATCACTTGCAAAGGGACAAAATGTCAAAAGTACTGAGGCTCCCCTTTGTGTCTCCAATGAGCCCAGGGAACCTGGAAGTTCAGATGTTGATCTGCTAAAGAAGGAATTAAGTTGAGCTGTATTTCTTGCTAAAAAAGTGGAAATCTGACCTTGTCTAGTGCCTTGCTAATTACAGATGCAGAGATCATCTTTATTTAATTACATATGTTTCCATTGATGTAAAATGGCCACCAAATTTGAATCCTCGGGATTGTTTATATTCTTTAAAAGAATCTGTAATTATGGCAATTCCCACCATATCGGAATGTATTATTAATTTATGTTTCAGTTAAGATAAAGCAAATATGCAAACTGGAGTAGAAGAACAAGAATATTATATAAATCCTTATGATTAGAATAAAATTCCCTCTCTGTGGATGTTAAAGTGTTAGAGTTTTGTGTCCTGCATTATTATGCTAAGACCAAATTTCCATAAAAATTTAAAAGCTGGTGTCACAATCTGCCAGCTCGAGAAAGAACTGTGCGTGTGGGACATAGAAATCTGAAGATGCATCTTTTGTTACTATTGCTTTCATGCAAGAAATTAATGCAAGACCAGATGCAAATAATGTACAATAATTTCTAACGGGCAATAACAAATAAAAGACAAAGTTGAGAGTTGCCTCCTAAACATCTTGCTCTGGCTCGTGTCACTCCATGGAGCTCTCTGGAGAAAACACAGCATTACATGTGCTGCAAAAAGGCTGAGAATCCCAGAGCCAACACAGAGTTGGGGTTGGAGTTGCCCCTGAAAACCATTAAGAATCCTCAGGAAATCCCATATAAGGCTCTTTCAGCAGGAAAAAGTATGTCATCCTTCCCACAAAGGATAAATCTGTTTTCTTTTACACTATCTAAAAATATTTCAGAAATCTCTAAAATACTCTTTCCTAGCTGGGGAAGTGCTGCTGCAGGTGTTGAAGTGCATTTGCTGGCACCAGCAGTACATTCATCCTGGAAGCTCCACAGGACTGCAGTCTCTGCTTAGTATCCTGCACCTCTAGATGGTACCAAAGTCCTTAACTGCCTCCTTCCCCACCTCAAGCCTTCCAGATCTATTCAGATGTTTTCCTCCTCCTTTATTTTCTCATTCCTTTTCGTTATTACAAAACAACCCATCTGGTATTTCTGTATTTCACTGTAACATACTAGACCTTTCCAAACATGAAAGCAGCTGGAGATCCTGTGTGCAGGAAGCTGTGGCTGCTCCAGGAGAGGAGGAATAGGGATGTTTTTTTGGAAGCTCTTGCTTAAGGCTGTCAGTGCCTAGTCCCACCAGCTTGTAGGAGGTCCCGAGCAGAGAGGGGGAGGGAGGAAACGAAAGGCTCCTCTCTCCTGCCTTGGCTCAGCAGCACCGCCTCATGCTGCGGCCAGGAGTATAAGAGCTCCAGCGCAGTGTCCAGAGGATTATTTTAATCCAAAAAAGAAAGGGATTTCTTCTAATGACTGCTAGAAATAGAAAGCAGTTGCAGCTGCTGCTGGAAAGCAGGATGGCTCTAAATCATGGCTCCTATCTCACACACTTTGCTTCCTGCTGCTGCCGCCCACCCGACACTCACCCGCAAGGAAGGTGGGTTGAGTGTGGTTCAGTAATGTCCAGTCTGTCCCTCCAGGCAAGTACTTCTGGAGACTGACTCGCAATAAGCACTTGGTCTCCCTCCAGCCGGCTCAGATTCACCGTTTCTGGCGGGGCTTGCCGCTCAACCTGGACAGCCTAGACGCAGTCTACGAGAGAACCAGCGACCACAAGATTGTCTTCTTCAAAGGTGAGAGCAAACACGGTGCGGGGAGTATAGGATGCAGTGCTAGGCAGGAGACACCAGTGCCACGTGTTAAGCATCTCGAGTGCCAGTCTGAATCCTGTTGTCCATGAGCAAGGCCAGAAGGGAGGGCAAGCAAAAGATAACAGTCACGTTCCCCAGAAAATAAGGGAAATGTCATTGAAGATAAAGTTCATCCAAATGTAACAAAAATCCTTTCAGGGGCTTTTCAAGAATGAAACACAAGCAAGAACCACCCCTACACACACTCACAGGTGGTGTGTTCCTTCTTTGACCTTTTCTCTTTTCAGTATGTGTTGCTGAGAAAAGAAATAGTCAGAAAGGAGATAAAAATTAATCTGAAGACCTTCGGTTTTAATAATTATATTTCTGTTACTGTGTTTCTTTCTTAAAATTAGTAGTATAATTTTCTCTTTTTATTTAAAAAAACTGGCACGCTTTTATTTCAGAAGAGCTGGAGGACCAGTTTACTTCTTGGTTTCTATACAAATGTCCGAGTCCCCCACAGACCATCTACCTGTGCTGGTTAGATGCCACCCATGCACTCAATGTCACCCAAGACCCTGGCAAGTACTGACTCATTTCACCGAGGTTGGGCACTTGAAGTGCTAAACACATCCCAGCCCACCATTCTTCCTGTTTGGAAATTGCTTTTTGTCTCCCGCCCCTTCTGCTTGAAACATGGTGCAATTATCGGTTTCAGAGGTGCTGAACCAAGCTCTTCTGGAAGCAATAATTTGCTTTCAGTTCCCCCAGCCAGGCCAGAGAGATGGCTCATGTCCCACACAAGCCCCTAGGCTTGCTGAAGGCCTTTGCAAGTGCAGCCGACACCCTCCTGGACCGCCGGCACACTGAGCTCCACACCGAGCCCCACATCTCTCAATGGGACAGCATATGGAAGGCGCTGCCACGTGTGTCCTGTTGCCTCAGGCAGCCTGCCCTGCTTTCCCAGAGGGAATAGGGCCAGCTTAAGGAGTGTGCCACCTTGGCCCCTAAGGTCCTGCTGCTGATACATGGGCATGCATTTAAGGGCCTCTTCAGATATTCTAGAAAACCAAGGGAGGAAAAACTCTTATCCCTAAAATAGGCTATGCAATACCCAAAAGGGCACTGCAGGTTCTTATATAGAAATTGTAAAAGAAGAAAGACTATCCCAGTGGTTAGAGAACTATGAAGAAATTGAGACAGCTGGGTTCATTTGCTTGTTCTCTCCTGCCCAAGGTCAGGCTGAGGAGGCAGCTGTGTAAGACCCTTGAAGAGCAGTGAGCTGCTCATATGGGATGCATCCAGTCCCTATGCAGCCTCATAATGCACAGGTGTCTCAAGCCATCTGGCCCTAGAAAGTGGCAATTTCTCTTCCAAAGTGGATTACACTTGGCTTCTTAGGAGCCAGATAGTTTGCAGAAAGTGTCAAGTTTGCCCACAAAAGCTGCTTTGTTTCTTTGGATAGCAGGCTGTCGTGGTTTGACCCTGGCACAATGCCAGTGCCCCCATGAAAATACTTTCTCCCTGGTGTCCACTGTGAGATGTGATCAGAAATAGAGCAAAGCAGGCTCCAGCTTAGGAATAAAAGGGGAAAAACCTTTGTTAATCTACAACTATATATAAAGAGAAACACACAGAACTCGGAATGAAAACCTCCCAAAAACATTCCTCCTCCCCCTCAGATCATCAACTCTCAACCCATCACCACCCTTTAGATAATCAATTCTCATTTCATCAAGGAGAGAGGAGTCCCTCTTGTACCACAGGCTTCCCTAGGAACCACAGTTGAAACCTCTTGTGTTTCCATGTCACACGTGGCACCACCCAGAGATCATTTTGCCATAGTGACATCTTCCTTCCATGCCCAGTGCTCTCACCACTGTGCATAGATCAGGGCTGCTTCTAGGGTTTTCCTTTTTAAGGGTGCCTTGCCCTGTTCCAAAAAAAGCACAGTCTCTCACTTTTGGGACACCTGTCCCCCCCAGATTTCACCCCCTGGGGCCGAGGGATCTCAAGAACAGAGATCTTCTTCTTCTTCCCTGAAGATGGAGGGCACCACCACCGCCCTCCTCACCTGCCATCTCTGCTCACACCACTCCTTTGCATTACATCACTGCACTCTCTTGGCTCCAAGCCATTGCCTCCCCCCCTAAATGCAGTCTCTGTGTCACAGGAAAAATGGTTCTGTCCATGGCCATACAAGAAAAGTCCCACCAAAGGCCACTCCATCATCTCCTCCCACCTAAGATTCTTTTCAACTTCTCTTGTGGCCCATTTGCTCTTATCTCTATCTCTCTTCTCATTCAACTCCAGGAGGAATCAGCATTTGTAAGGTTTCCAGCATCCAAGAAAAGGGTTAAAAGTCTCAGGCTCTGCCTGTCCAGAACGCCCACGGCTGCCCTGCCGGGCACCTTCTCACAGCACCCCTCTCCCTTCTCCTTCACACCGGCCATGCTATCAAATTTCAGTGGGGCACAAGCACAGGCACAGGCTCTCTCCCTCTCTCTCTCTCCTGGGGGGGCTGCCCAAAGCCTTTCAGTGCTCCTCTGTTAGTGTTCAGGAACACATAATCATGAGAAATGATTATATGCAGGTGCTTTTATTGAAGAGCTCTGGGTGTCAGGGGTACAAACCCAAATCTGACTCCGACGCGGGTTCGGGGTGAACATACTTTTATATTCTACCATTATATAACTTTCATGTTAATTATTACACTTATATTGTTCTATTGTATACATAGATTTCAGCCAAGCATAGCCTCCTTAGATAAGGAGGGGCTTATGGATAAGGATATGGCAGTTTATATTTAAGGATAGATAAGCATAGTTTCTCATGATTCTTCTTATGATTATACAATAATTATATTTAATTACTAAGCAATCATCACATTTATATCATTTATCATATTACTTACGCAGGTGCAAAGCTAAGCTTAACATTTCAGAGTCTATCTTGACATTTTCCAGGGCCCCACTATCACCTCCACCCTTCCATCTTGCAGGGGCCTTCACCTCCCTTCTCTGTCCAGACCCGGCCTACCTCCTCCGGCTGCATGGCTTCCCTTCCCCCGCCCAGCTCGGAGCAGGGGAGGTCTGACCTCTTTCACAGACGGAACCCAAGAGAGAGCTTCCCTCTGGGAGTTCTCAGCTTTTAACCCCGCTGTGTTCTCAGAGGCGTATCCATGTCCTCAATGGCCACACCAGGTGCCAATATTCAAATCTGAGCACCTATTGGTTTGACCACAGCATCCCAAAAAACTCACTTCCTCTCTAACCACAACACAGGCAGAAAATCAAATGCCTCCATCAAATACATAAAAGTGACAGCCGTACTGATGCTGTCAGTGCGTTCGTATCCTGGGACGGTCGTGCTTTCAGCAGCAAAGCGGGGATATGTCCATGGACAGCCTGACACAAAGAAGCAGCTATTCAAAGCCAGAGGTTCCCCCATGGGCTGACCCCTTCCTTTTCCCATCCTTAAATGCACAGAGCTCAACCCCGAGGCTTTGTCACTGCAGTAGATAACAAAATATTAGCTCAGCTCATCTGTGGAAAAATACTGGTTTAGGCTGTGAAACAAATGTGATTTTATTCTGTGCTTGTTTCCTTTCCACAGGAGACAGATACTGGGTCTTCAAAGATAACAATGTGGAGGAAGGGTACCCACGACCCATTTCGGACTTTGGCCTGCCCCTGGGAGGAATTGACGCTGCTTTCTCCTGGGCTCACAATGACAAGACTTATTTCTTTAAGGACAATCTCTACTGGTGCTACGATGACCACGAGCGGAGGATGGATCCCGGCTATCCTTCAGAGGCCATCCCGTGGAAGGGAATACCCAGCCCTTTAGATGATGCCATGAGGTGGTCAGATGGTGAGTCCATATGGCGGTTTAAAAAAAGCACAGCAAAGAAAATCAGTGCTCTGTTGAGCTGTAGCCCCTTCTACCCTGCCTGCCAACACAAAGGCTGAGCCCCTGATGGGCTGTTCCTGGTGACTCGAAGCTGAAGAGAGAGCTCTGGTCATTCCAGCCAGAGCTCCCCATACTGCTCACTAGAGGATTTTGTATTTTTAAACAGGCAACAAAAATATCGTGAGGTGATAATTATTGTACTCGGTTAAAAGAACACAGTTGATGTGCGATGTCACTGCTTTGCAGTGATTTTTGTCCTAGTATGGGCTGATTTGCTCCTCGCTGGTCTTATTGTCATTGGATTTTTAGGTGCATATATGAGGATGCAGACAGAAAATACTTGTAAAGATGTTTTCCCAGAGTTACAACTCATTTTCTGATCAGATTTCTCAGTGGTTTCTTTCCCCTGAAAAGACCACAAAAATTTTGTCACAGGAGACGTTTACAATCAGCTATTCACTCACAACAAAGCGACATTTCCGGGGTTTATTTACTGACAACCTAACAGTGTAGTAGCATTAAACCAGGCAGAGGGGACAGCCACTTCTAGAGACTTTTCAAGCTGAATTTCCAAAGCTATTGAGAGTGACATTCCCATAGGTAGGAGTCCTCCTGGGCATGGGGCCTACTTAAAGAATTGACTGCCTCCCAGTTCAGAGCGGAAAACGTGCACCTGAAAGCAGAAGGTTCCCAGGGCCCTGTCAGGCTCAGGTTATTTTTCTGAGCCCAGGATCAGCAGCACACACCTCAAGTCATTAATGGATAGCGGGGTCTCCAGTTTTACCATGCCCGATTACAAGAAGGAGAGTAGTGCATGATGTGTCCAGCTGTGGGCTCACAGGGCCTCGACCCTACACGCCCACAGTACTGGGAGGCATAGCTGCTTCGGGACTCAGCACGGAAGAGGCAACAGCTCACCATCCACCTCCAAGTGCTGGTGGCTCCTGGCTGATGTTAGAGATCGTGGGCAGGCACAGTTACCTTCTTTTCTGGAGCATCCCTCCAGCAGCGAGAGGGGAATATTGACAACAAGCAATGATATCTCATGCGCCTCTGCTCCCCGGGCCTCCGCTGGGGTGGGAACACTCCTCTGCTGCTCCAAGTGCTCCTTTGACCTTCCTCTGGGACGTCATCCACCAACACTCACCTCGTGTTTGGGTTTTGGTCTCTTTGCAGGTGCAAGTTACTTCTTTAAGGGCAAGGAGTACTGGAAGGTGCTGGACAGTGATCTGGAGGCGCAGTCCGGGTACCCACAGTCCATCGCCAGGGACTGGCTGGTGTGCAGTGACATGCAGGCCGACGCCCCCGAGGCAGCCGGGAGCAGCAGGACTGGGGCACGCTCCAGGCCGGGACAGCACGACGAGAGCCGCTCAAAGAACGGTTACGAGGTCTGCTCCTGCACCTCGGGCACCCCATCCCCGCGCCCTCACCCCACACCCGGACCGACTGCCAGCCTCATGCTGGCTGTGTGGACAGCAGCACTGGTTTGTGTGGCCCTCTGACGGCTCATCTCACCATCAGGACAACACCGTGGTGCTTCGGAATACAGCTCTGTGATTGCTAACTGTTCCAAGCAGAAAAAAAGACATTCCTAAGAACATGCCAGTGAAGGGTTTGAATTCTCCATGAGAAATGAACAGTGATTTTGTTTTGGGGTTTACTTTCTTCTTAATTTTAGTTTAAAGGTCTAATAACAGAGTTGAGTTCTGCATCTTCTTATTCCCCCATCCAGTTAAAGATAAGAGCAGCCTTATGTTGAATTTAGAAATGCTTCATAGAGATGTGTTGCTCTGGATGTTCAAACACAGCAAATGACAGAGGGGAGAGCTCCTGGGATGGAATGGGGGCAGAAGAGATGCTGCTGAGATAGATGGCAACAGAAAGGCAGCCAGCAGGAGATAGCAGTTGTGTGCTGACACAATGTACACATCCCATTGGATGTACTAGGCAGAAGAAACCGTGACTCCACTAAGATTAACTGCAAGGTGATCATTATTTACTGTCAAGCCTGCTGTAGTCACTGGTGTCTGGGTAACCTGTATCAGTTTCTATGGGTCAGAAACACCTTTGCCTTTCGGAAGGTGCCGCAGCTTATCTTTGTATACGAGTCATTGTAATTTAACAGTTTCTCTAATAAACCTTGGCCGCCTACATGGAGATCTCCCAGTCCTGTGCCAGATCAAGCCTGATACCTGCAGCAAGGTACTGTCGGCTGAGGCTCTTAGCAGCCTCGCCTCTGGATGAGGGCAGTGCAGCCAAATGAGATGCATTTACAACCACTTCCCCAGACTAATCTGTGCGCACAAACTTCTGGTCTCACAGAATTCCTGTGTCGGGTCAGCCTTATGTTTTGGGAGGAATCAAGATGTATTGCATTTGCTTGTTACTCTGCCATACCTTGCTGTGCTGCACAGCATGGGCTGGAGCAGGGAAGGTGCTGTGCAGTCAGCTCAAATTCCTTTTGATGCCTCTGACAGGAGTTTGGAGTGGTAGAAGCCAGGGTCAAGCGCTGCTCCTGGACCCTAGGATGCTCCTGTTTGTGTTTATTCCTCACCATTCATCAATTTTCTGTGGTATAATTTGGGCATCTGAGAGTTCTTGAAAATAGTGAGCGATAACTTGGATGAGATGGCAAAGAAGCCAGGGTCTTCGAGTCTGCTGTTGTCAAGGTGCTGTTGTCGTGAGCGGAGGCCACTGGGACACGGTCTTCTCCTCTGCCCTGCTTCTGCAAAGCTCCTGCACAAATGTCTTTTGCTGCCCTGCCGAGTCCAGTTTCTCGGGGAGACATGGAGCAGACAGGGACCCAAGGCTGCTCCAGTTGCCCTGGGTGGTAGGTGTAACACAAAGCCCCCTGTGGCACAGCAGGAAAGGCAGGAAAAGTTTACAGTTGCATCCTGACAGAAAGAGGGGGTCACCTTGGGTTTCCCTCTGCTATTTGCATTTTTGAATAGTCCCAAGCACTCACAGGTGTGCTACAATGTGATTTTATGCGTCATGACTCAATGAAACATCCCATTAAACCACTAAAAAGCCTTTAAAAACTTAGAAGCAAAAAAAATCTCAGGCATGCAGTTCCCTCTGCTGAGTGACTCTGCCTCTGTTGTTCAGAGCAGCATCCCATCCCACTTATGGCAGTTGAGCCAAGCAGAGGCTGCTGGGGCTGTGGGAGATGTGAAGTTCCTTTGGTTGATTCCCGTTGCATTTCTTTCTCTTCAGTCATGAAGACATGGCTTTTACTCCTTTAGCCTAAACATCAGCACTTCACAGATTCCTCTTGGAGCTGTAGCCAGGTAGCAGAAGACACCCTCTCTCCAGTCCTGGAGTACTTGACTGTTCATCTCTTGAGCTTGGAAGAGACACGCTGGACATGAAATTGCAGGGAAGCTACAATTGCAGTAGCACTTGGAACAAAAAGCAGCGGAAGCTGTTCACTGTCTGCTCCTTCCCCATGTTTCCCTCAGTCTTCTGGAACTCCGGGTCACCAGACATCAGTTTTGCTTTTCCAGTGTTTTTGCTGAAGGGTTTCTAAATGTGGTGGTGGAGTTTGCTGTCGCTGGAATTTGTATCTGTTTCAGGAAGCGTCTCATACTATATCCTGCAATTTAATAGTTCCCATGCCTGGTTAATTGTAGTGGTAGAAGTTAAATGAAACCAGGACACTGAGCTTGGATGTCCCAAACCCCTGCAAATCACAGGTTATCAAATAACAAAGCCACAGGTTACAACAATGTTAAAAGCCCAGCTTACAAAAAATACCAAACTCCCAGCCAAAAAAATACTAAAAACTTGGTCTACAAAAATACCAAACAAACCAGCCTATAAAAAACTACATTTAAAAATACCAGAACAACCTAGTTTCAAAATAACCAAGGAAACCCAATTTCAAGATACCAAATGAAACCAGGTTTCAAAATCTCAGATTTAAAATACCATAACTTTAACCTAACCCAATTTCCAAAATACCAAAGCGATCCAGTTTCAAAATACCAGAATAACAAGTTCAGATATACAAGTTCAGGTTTTTTCAAAAAAAAAAACCCTTTTAAAATACCAGAATACCAAGTTCTAAACTACAAAAATAATTCCATTTCAAAATATCAGAATATCAATTTCCAAAATATCACAATTATCCCATTTCAAAGTATCAAACTGCAAAGTACCAATTTTCAGGTCTCTTATACGGGCAGGATTCCCAAAACCAAAAGAATTCTTATTTTCATTTAAAACGTAGATAGCCCTAATTAGAGGCCCTAATGAGACTTAGGCCATTCATATCATTACTATTCTTCTCCACCCTACTTAGTCACATGTGGAACACTACTTAGTAATCACTAAGGAATAATTATTTAAGTCAACAATAAATTATCCAACTTAGCTAGCTGTACTGCCAAAACAAAAAATTTTATTACTTATTAGTTTTCTGGCCTTTTACTCAAAGCTGTTGCAGCAAAAAAGAAAATACTGTAATTTTGCTGAAGAGTTTTCTTCAATATTGAGCCCTTTACTCACCTTGAATTTAGGTCAGAGGAGCCAAACAGCTACAGCACCTCTGAGGGCTTTTATACCTGGTGGGATTTACCCCCTCCCTTTTCCTGGGCATCATGGGAACGAGAGGCGGGCACTGTCAGGGGTATATTAACCCCAGCCTTTGCTAAGGGGCCTCATTCCCTCTCTGACATCAGCTGGGGTAAGAGTTCTCCTCTCATTTTAGTGCAGAAGCTCTTTCAGCTTATCTCAGCTTGTTTTCAGCAGGTGCTTTTGGGTACCTAAAGCAATAGAGGTTTGGAAGATAATGTGAAGTCTTGAACACAGGGAATATTTAAGTTCATGATTTAGGGTTGTGTGTACAGGGGTGGTAAGGTGCTTTTGTAGTTTCTGGTTTTGTTCTTGTTGGGGTTGGTTTGTTTTTTTTTTTTTAGGAGGAGTGTAACTTCCTGAAAATCCAGGTTGCGTCAAGTACAGCATTTCAGATTTGTTCAGCAGATTCGTCATGTCACAAAAGAGATCTGCCCTGTGTCGAAGATGATGTTTGAGATTGAGGCTTCAGATGAATTGAGGACTGTGACTAGGAGAAGGAGGGGGTGAGCAGGGTACCCGGTTAGGAGATATTGTGGGGGGTTTTGAAGGCAGCAGGGTGAGAAATAGTGTTGATTTGAGTTCTGTATCTTTTCACAAGGCCTTTCACAAGCATAGCAGAGGCATTCACATGTCTTACAGCACACAAGCTCATCCACTCCACTCACAGAAATGTCACGTAACTTTGCCTCTCTCTAACCCAGGTGCCGCTCACAAAACAGCCATAGCCTTGGACTCAGGATGAAGCTGGAGACTCGAGGACCCAGGCACACTCAGGAGAGGGCAAGTAGCCGAATTGCTGGGATTTGGCCTCCATAACGCTAAACTTGTACATTGATTTTGCAGTTCTTTATTGTAGCTGACTAAGAGGCTAACAGGCGATCACGGGGCCCTCTGAGGCAGACTCATTTTAGGTCAAATGGGGATTCTCACCAGCGGTCATCCAAAAGCTAAGTCGGGGGCCGCAGCCCAGAGATGAGATGATAGACTAGCGGGTTGGAAATTCCTGGGACAGATGTAAAAATTAGCAGAGGGTAGAGAGATGTCCTCTAAGGGGCCTCGTAGGACAGCTAAAGGGAGAAGCTCTACTTTTGATTGCAGCTGTAAGGGTGCACAGTGCAAAACAGTTCCGGTCTATGTTATGTTGTCTGGTGTACTGTGTTACCAAGTGTGTCTTGGGGGTCCCATGGATCAGATAGCTCTGCCTTTTCCCCTCGGGGGCCTTACCACGAGACGTCATCTCTAGGTTCTCGAAAACTCACGCTTCTCGGCACGATGCCGATATCATTTGTTCTTTTACTGGTGCGCTCGGCGGCATCTCTGAGTCACATCTCAGGAGCATCGAGTTGGCTGTCTTTTGAGGGCTTGTTCCAGGCTGTATCACAATCCATCCTTTCCAGCTGTGAGTTGAAAAATCCTGGGGCTTATAAGATTGTATCATATGGAGAACATTGTAAACATAGCATTGTCTCACAGCCATCTTGATCATCGTGACCAACAGTTCTTATAATGGGTCACTCCGTTCCAGTCTTTTCTTCTGCTCCTTAGAGGAGCCTCCTCCATCTACTGTCACTTTAGCATCAGTCATCTCTTCTGGCATCCTCTTGGTTTCTGCCAGGAACTTTTTACTAATCCTTGTGGCACACTGTTTGTAACATAACGTGTCCTTTGTGTTTAGCGTCCCCTCGTTTGTCACGTTCTGTGTCACGGGTGTCTGCACATATTTGTGCCGGAGCTGCTCTGCCCTGCCGCATAGCCTGGTGTAATAGGACAAGTCCCGGGGACTTGTAATTTGTAATGTGGGATGTAGTTAGACTCTAGATGGCATTCCTAGATTGCCACAAGATGTTTGGAGCTGTGAAGTTATCCTGCAGCCCTTTGACTTTTGTCCTAACTTTGTTTCAGATGCAGAAGGATGAAATCCATGTCAGAGCTCCCCATCCTGGGTGAGGGGGTTCCCCTGGGCAGGTCAGTGACTGTTTGTCTGTGCCGGGCGAGTGTAAAGTGTGACTCTGTTCCAGCACTGGTCCTTTCTTTATTTTTAGGAAGTCAAGGCAGATAGCAGTGGGCAAGGTGAGGAGTGAGCTGTGGAGAGAAGCAGTTGTTATTACTGGGGTCTCAGTTTCTGGTGCAATTCTAAGTATCCATTCTCTTTTGTGTGCTCTAGGCAATCCGTTCCGAGTATGCCAAGCCCCCGTCACCAGCCGGCAGATGGAATGGGTTTGCTGCTCTTGTGAGCCCTGTGGAAGTATTCCAGGATTTGGAGATGAAGCCTCTGCGTTTTCTAATTAAAGGTGTCTTCCGGGCAGCCGTCAGGAACCGCTGAGGAGTTGCGGTGAGTCGGGGAAGTAGGGAGGAGGAGCAAGGGTCCACTCAGGTTACAGCAATGCCACATCAGCTTGTCCCTTCTTAACCCAGGTGAACACCGTGACGATGGCATCAGCTTCTGAGCGCAGCCAAAGCGTGCGGTCCAAGCAGCTGGGCATTCTTAGGAGAACGGTGAGTAGCTGACTTATGGATTTTTGGCCGATGTGCTTTCCAAGATCATGCACTGATGTTTGGTTCTCTTTAATGTAGCCGTCTAAGAGACAACAGCCCGGTGACAGCAGGAACTTCCCAGATGGCAAGGTAGCCGTCTTTCGCACCTGACACGGACCGGCGTCCCCAAATGTCTGAAAGATAAGTCGAGGGCTACGACCCACAGAAGGGATGAAAGTGGGGTGCTGGGTTGGGACTCCCTGGGAGGGGTTTTTGAGTCTGCTTGGGAGACGGAGGTATCCAAGAACGTTAGGCTACATAAAGGGAAAGTATCTCTAATGATCACAGTGCCAAGGTGCACAGGGCAGAGCAGTCTAGGTGTGTCTCGTGTCACTTGTCTGTTGTGCATTCTGTGTTGTTTGGGTGACTCGTGTTTTATCTTAACCCTATGAGGGTCCTATCAGAAACCCTGGAATCATTTGTAGCATCTGTGATCTCTGCATTCCTCGCCCTGGCCTTCATGCCATAGAACTTTTGACTCAGGAGCTCAGCCAGGCATCAGAATCTCATCTCTCTTTAGATGCATCCAGTCAGATGTCTTTTAAGGTCTTGTTCTGAGCTGTATGGACAGCTTCAACCCACAAGGATCATCAAGATGGTGTAGGACTTGTAAAAATGTGAGGACAGGTAGAGAATTCTGACCATAGGATTCTTGAGCATCCATCTTTGCAGTTCTTCCTCCAGGGCACTCTGAGCCTCATCAGCTTGCCATCAGTCCCACCTCAGTCATCTAATTTTGCATTCTCTTGGTCCTTGCAGTCATTCTTCCTGCCACGAGATTTCTGTCCCTGTTGTGTCCCCATTGTTCATGACGTCCTTTCTGTCCTGTGTCACGGGTGTCTGCACGTATTTGTGCCGGAGCTGCTCTGCCCTGCTGCATAGCCTGGTGTAATAGAAGAAGTCCCGGGGACTTGAAAGTTGTTATGTGGGGTGTAGTTAGACTCTAGATGGTATTCCTAGATTGATGTAAGGTTTTTGCAGCTGTTGAGCTATCCTGCATGTGTTGTCCTAACTTTCTTTCAGGTGCAGATGCATTACATCTGTGGGGGAGCACCCCATGCCGGGTTAGTGGGTTCCCACTAGCAGGCTAATCATCATTTGTATCCGCAGAGGAAGCATCAATGGTGACTATGTTACAGCCCTGTTCTTTGTCTATTTTTAGGAAGTCAAGGCAGATAGCAGCAGTCAAGGCGGAGTGGGCAAGGTGAGCATTGAGTAGTGCACAGAAGCAGTTATTGCTCAAGTCTCACTTTGCGGTGCAACTGTAAGCATCCATTCTCTTTTGTGTGCTTTAGGCAATTGACTCCGCATAGGTCCAGCCCCCGTCACCAACCAGCCAATGCACCGGGTTTCGTGCACATGTGAAGCCTGTGGAAGTACAACAGTACTCTGCGGTGATGACGCCTTCAAATTTTGTATTTCACGGTCCCATCTGGCTAGCCGTCAGGGACGGGGGGGGAGTTGCGGTGAGCTGGGGAGGTAGGGAGGAGGAGTGAGGGTCCCCTCAGGTTTCAGCAATGCCACATCACCTTGTCTCTGCTTAGCCTAGGCAGACCCCGCAACGATGGCGTCAGCCCCTGAGCCCGGCTGAAGTGTGCAGCTTGAGGACCTGGGCACTCTTAAGAATGTGGTGAGTAGCAGAGTTGTTAGCTTTTGGTTGATGTGCTGCTTAACTTGTGCACTGATGTTTGGTTTTCTTTCTCTCAGCAGAGTAAGACACAACAGCCTGCTGACAGCAGGGACTTCTCTGACAGTGAGGTCGCTTTCTTTTGCATCCAACATTGATTTGCAATCCCACCTACCTGAGAGATAAGTAGAGGGCTGCAACCCACAGTGGGGATGATAGGATGAAAGGGTCAGGAGTCACTGGGAGGGGATTCTGAGTCTGTTTGGCGGTGGGGATGTCCAAGAACCGGCTCCTTAGGCCTCATAAAGGGAATGTGTCACTTTTGATCACAGTGCGGAGGTGCACAGGGCAGAGCAGTCTAGGTGTGTCTCGTGTCACTTGTCTATTGTGCATTCTGTGTTGTTTGGGTATCCCATGTCACAGGTCTTTTACCTTAGCCCTTTGAGGGGCGTATCAGAAACCTTTGCATCATTCTTTGCATCTGTGACCTCTGTGTTCCTTGGCCTGGCACCAGTGCCATAGAACTTTTGAGTCAGGAACTCAGACATGTATCAGACTCGCAACTTTCTTTAGAAGCATCCAGTCAGAAGTCTTTTCAGGTCTTGTTCTGAGCTGTGTGGACAGCTGCGCCCTACAGAGATCTGTTGTGGCAGATTGAGAGTTGTAAGAATGTGAGGACAGGAAGAATTCTGGAGCAACCATCTTTGTAGTTCTTGGAATAAATCATTCTGTTAGTATCTTTTTCCTGCAGTGTTCTCTGAGACTCATCAGCTTGCCATCAGTCCCACCTCGGTCATCCAATTTTGCATTCTCTCGGTCCTTGCAGTCATTCTTCTTGCCAAGAGATTTCTGTCCCTGTTGTGTGCCTGTTGTCACGTCCTGTCCCGTGTCACGGGTGTCTGCACGTATTTGTGCCGGAGCTGCTCTGCCCTGCCGCATAGCCTGGTGTAATAGGACAAGTCCCGGGGACTTGAAAGTTGTTATGTGGGGTGTAGTTAGACTCTAGATGGCATTCCTAGATTGCCACAAGATGTTTGGAGCTGTGAAGTTATCCTGCAGCCCTTTGACTTTTGTCCTAACTTTGTTTCAGATGCAGAAGGATGAAATCCATGTCAGAGCTCCCCATCCTGGGTGAGGGGGTTCCCCTGGGCAGGTCAGTGACTGTTTGTCTGTGCCGGGCGAGTGTAAAGTGTGACTCTGTTCCAGCACTGGTCCTTTCTTTATTTTTAGGAAGTCAAGGCAGATAGCAGTGGGCAAGGTGAGGAGTGAGCTGTGGAGAGAAGCAGTTGTTATTACTGGGGTCTCAGTTTCTGGTGCAATTCTAAGTATCCATTCTCTTTTGTGTGCTCTAGGCAATCCGTTCCGAGTATGCCAAGCCCCCGTCACCAGCCGGCAGATGGAATGGGTTTGCTGCTCTTGTGAGCCCTGTGGAAGTATTCCAGGATTTGGAGATGAAGCCTCTGCGTTTTCTAATTAAAGGTGTCTTCCGGGCAGCCGTCAGGAACCGCTGAGGAGTTGCGGTGAGTCGGGGAAGTAGGGAGGAGGAGCAAGGGTCCACTCAGGTTACAGCAATGCCACATCAGCTTGTCCCTTCTTAACCCAGGTGAACACCGTGACGATGGCGTCAGCTTCTGAGCGCAGCCAAAGCGTGCGGTCCAAGCAGCTGGGCATTCTTAGGAGAACGGTGAGTAGCTGACTTATGGATTTTTGGCCGATGTGCTTTCCAAGATCATGCACTGATGTTTGGTTCTCTTTAATGTAGCCGTCTAAGAGACAACAGCCCGGTGACAGCAGGAACTTCCCAGATGGCAAGGTAGCCGTCTTTCGCACCTGACACGGACCGGCGTCCCCAAATGTCTGAAAGATAAGTCGAGGGCTACGACCCACAGAAGGGATGAAAGTGGGGTGCTGGGTTGGGACTCCCTGGGAGGGGTTTTTGAGTCTGCTTGGGAGACGGAGGTGTCCAAGAACGTTAGGCTACATAAAGGGAAAGTATCTCTAATGATCACAGTGCCAAGGTGCACAGGGCAGAGCAGTCTAGGTGTGTCTCGTGTCACTTGTCTGTTGTGCATTCTGTGTTGTTTGGGTGACTCGTGTTTTATCTTAACCCTATGAGGGTCCTATCAGAAACCCTGGAATCATTTGTCGCATCCGTGATCTCTGCATTCCTCGCCCTGGCCTTCATGCCATAGAACTTTTGACTCAGGAGCTCAGCCAGGCATCAGAATCTCATCTCTCTTTAGATGCATCCAGTCAGATGTCTTTTAAGGTCTTGTTCTGAGCTGTATGGACAGCTTCAACCCACAAGGATCATCAAGATGGTGTAGGACTTGTAAAATGTGAGGACAGGTAGAGAATTCTGACCATAGGATTCTTGAGCATCCATCTTTGCAGTTCTTCCTCCAGGGCACTCTGAGCCTCATCAGCTTGCCATCAGTCCCACCTCAGTCATCTAATTTTGCATTCTCTTGGTCCTTGCAGTCATTCTTCCTGCCACGAGATTTCTGTCCCTGTTGTGTCCCCATTGTTCATGACGTCCTTTCTGTCCTGTGTCACGGGTGTCTGCACGTATTTGTGCCGGAGCTGCTCTGCCCTGCTGCATAGCCTGGTGTAATAGAAGAAGTCCCGGGGACTTGAAAGTTGTTATGTGGGGTGTAGTTAGACTCTAGATGGTATTCCTAGATTGATGTAAGGTTTTTGCAGCTGTTGAGCTATCCTGCATGTGTTGTCCTAACTTTCTTTCAGGTGCAGATGCATTACATCTGTGGGGGAGCACCCCATGCCGGGTTAGTGGGTTCCCACTAGCAGGCTAATCATCATTTGTATCCGCAGAGGAAGCATCAATGGTGACTATGTTACAGCCCTGTTCTTTGTCTATTTTTAGGAAGTCAAGGCAGATAGCAGCAGTCAAGGCGGAGTGGGCAAGGTGAGCATTGAGTAGTGCACAGAAGCAGTTATTGCTCAAGTCTCACTTTGCGGTGCAACTGTAAGCATCCATTCTCTTTTGTGTGCTTTAGGCAATTGACTCCGCATAGGTCCAGCCCCCGTCACCAACCAGCCAATGCACCGGGTTTCGTGCACATGTGAAGCCTGTGGAAGTACAACAGTACTCTGCGGTGATGACGCCTTCAAATTTTGTATTTCACGGTCCCATCTGGCTAGCCGTCAGGGACGGGGGGGGAGTTGCGGTGAGCTGGGGAGGTAGGGAGGAGGAGTGAGGGTCCCCTCAGGTTTCAGCAATGCCACATCACCTTGTCTCTGCTTAGCCTAGGCAGACCCCACAACGATGGCGTCAGCCCCTGAGCCCGGCTGAAGTGTGCAGCTTGAGGACCTGGGCACTCTTAAGAATGTGGTGAGTAGCAGAGTTGTTAGCTTTTGGTTGATGTGCTGCTTAACTTGTGCACTGATGTTTGGTTTTCTTTCTCTCAGCAGAGTAAGACACAAC
The DNA here is from genome assembly GCF_022539315.1 of Serinus canaria. NCBI lineage: Eukaryota > Metazoa > Chordata > Aves > Passeriformes > Fringillidae > Serinus > Serinus canaria. The sequence continues at coordinate 13,972,326 of NC_066329.1, forward strand.
AGCCTGCTGACAGCAGGGACTTCTCTGACAGTGAGGTCGCTTTCTTTTGCATCCAACATTGATTTGCAATCCCACCTACCTGAGAGATAAGTAGAGGGCTGCAACCCACAGTGGGGATGATAGGATGAAAGGGTCAGGAGTCACTGGGAGGGGATTCTGAGTCTGTTTGGCGGTGGGGATGTCCAAGAACCGGCTCCTTAGGCCTCATAAAGGGAATGTGTCACTTTTGATCACAGTGCGGAGGTGCACAGGGCAGAGCAGTCTAGGTGTGTCTCGTGTCACTTGTCTATTGTGCATTCTGTGTTGTTTGGGTATCCCATGTCACAGGTCTTTTACCTTAGCCCTTTGAGGGGCGTATCAGAAACCTTTGCATCATTCTTTGCATCTGTGACCTCTGTGTTCCTTGGCCTGGCACCAGTGCCATAGAACTTTTGAGTCAGGAACTCAGACATGTATCAGACTCGCAACTTTCTTTAGAAGCATCCAGTCAGAAGTCTTTTCAGGTCTTGTTCTGAGCTGTGTGGACAGCTGCGCCCTACAGAGATCTGTTGTGGCAGATTGAGAGTTGTAAGAATGTGAGGACAGGAAGAATTCTGGAGCAACCATCTTTGTAGTTCTTGGAATAAATCATTCTGTTAGTATCTTTTCCTGCAGTGTTCTCTGAGACTCATCAGCTTGCCATCAGTCCCACCTCGGTCATCTCATTTTGCATTCTCTCGGTCCTTGCAGTCATTCTTCTTGCCAAGAGATTTCTGTCCTGTTGTGTGCCTGTTGTCACGTCCTGTCCCGTGTCACGGGTGTCTGCACGTATTTGTGCCGGAGCTGCTCTGCCCTGCCGCATAGCCTGGTGTAATAGGACAAGTCCCGGGGACTTGAAAGTTGTATGTGGGGTGTAGTTGGACTCTAGATGGCATTCCTAGATTGCCACAAGATGTTTGGAGCTGTGAAGTTATCCTGCAGCCCTTTGACTTTGTCCTAACTTTGTTTCAGATGCAGAAGGATGAAATCCATGTCAGAGCTCCCCATCCTGGGTGAGGGGGTTCCCCAGGGCAGGTCAGTGACCTTTGTCTGTGCCGGGGGAGTGTAAAGTGTGACTCTGTTACAGCACTGTTCTTGTCTTTATTTTTAGGAAGTCAAGCGCAGATAGCAGTGAGGCAAGGTGAGGAGTGCAGTGGAGAGAAGCAGTTGTTGTTGCTGAGGTCTCAGTTTCTGGTGCAATCTAAGTATCCATTCTCTTTTGTGTGCTCTAGGCAATCCGTTCCGAGTATGCCAAGCCCCCGTCACCAGCCGGCAGATGAATGGGTTTGCTGCTCTTGTGAGCCCTGTGGAAATATTCCAGGATTTGGAGATGAAGCCTCTGCGTTTTCTAATTAAAGGTGTCTCCCGGCAGCCGTCAGGAACCACCGAGGAGTTGCGGTGAGTCGGCGAAGCAGGGAGGAGGAGAGAGGGTCCACTCAGGTTTCAGCAATGCCACATCACCTCGTCTCCTCTTGACCCAGGTGAACACCGTGACGACAGCGTCAGCTTCTGAGCGCAGCCGAAGCGTGCGGCCCGAGGACCTGGGCATCTTAGGAGAACGGTGAGTAGCAGACTTATGGAGTTTTGGCCGATGTGGCGCCAAGATCATGCACTGATGTTTGGTTCTCTTTAATACAGCTGTCTAAGAGACAACAGCCCGGTGCCAGCAGGAACTTCCCAGCTGACAAGGCAGCCTTCCTTTGCACCTGACACAGACCAGGATCCCCAGATGTCTGAAAGATAAGTTGAGGGCTATGACCCACAGAACGGATGAAAGCGGGGTGCTGGGTTGGGCATTACTGGGAGGGACTTCTGAGTCAGCTCTGGAGGTGGGGGTGTCCATGAAGTGGCCCCTTAGGCCACTTAAAAGGAACGTCTCGCTTTTG